>NC_089587.1:78537353-78758987 GCF_019320115.1 Miscanthus floridulus
CATGCATCGAATCAGGAGTATCAACAACGAGTAATCATAGAAGCATATGATGCAAACACTCAACAGCTCAATCCTAACACAAATGCCTACCATATGTCCAAAAGAATGAATCCAGAAAAACCCATATATAAATTAAACACGGGGGAGCTAAGCTGAAGCCCGTGCTCCGACATGGTCAGGAACTCGCCGATTCTCAGCACAAGAGCATCAGAGCACCTGCGATAGCAAGCGCCAAGTAATGGGCAACGCCGGCACCGACTTGGTACGATGAACTCTTCTCTGCCGCCTTCGTCTTTGCGCTCGCTGATTTCCCTGACGTTGGGCTGGGAGCGACATCAGAGGCCTTGGCGTCTGGGGCAGGAGCAGGGGCAGGTGCCAGCGGGGGGTCACTCTTGAAGATTTGCATTGGCAGGAGAACCTTGTTGACCTCATACACTGCAACCGGGCGGGTCGAGTACACGCTGCTGCTGATCTTGGGGTTGGACCACATCGACTTCACTTGGATGGTGCCCATGTTGTAGGTGAGGTTCAGCGTGTACTGCGAGCCGGCGAAGGTGGTCACCGGGTTGAGGGTGCTCAGCTTGTCGAACTCAGCCAGGGAGTAGTACTTGGGGAACGCGTGGTACAGGAGCAGGGACTTGAGCTGGTCCTGGGTGAGGTTGGCAAATGTTGTCTTCTTGAGCGCAGCGAACGCAGAGTCCTTGGGCACAAAGATGGTGATGCCGTTCTTTGTGTCGTTCGCCTGGTTCTGGAAGGTCTCAATGACATTGGTCTTCTGTAGGTAGTCCAGGAAGGTGTGGAACGGGCCGGCCACACTGAGGAGATCAGCGAGGTCCACATGGTGCGGCGCAGGTGCGGGTGCCGGCGCCGGTGGAAGGATTGTGGCTGATGGAGCAGGAGGACTCTTGGGCTTCTGAGCAACTGCTGGCGAGGAGAGCACAATGGCTAGCACGGCCACGGTAAAAATGCCGGTTTTGAACTCCATCATAGAATCTGATTGCCTTCACTTGAATGGATCAATTCCCAGTGGTCACAAAAGAACAATGCAGCATTAGCCACTGACTGAATGTCTCATCATACCTTCTTTTAAAAAAAATATAAATCTGAAAAACTAATATATTAGGTTTTTGGTTTGCAAATTCTAGGCTGTCAAGCTGCAAACATAAGCAAAAATGTTGGGGCAGAGATAGGCAACAAGTATATACTGAATTCATACAATTGCTATTTGCTAGAAGTTGTTAGTCAGCTATGAGAGATCTAAATTGTGGTTTGGTTCCTACTCTGAAATGGCAGGGTGCTAACTTCTTGTTCTTCAGATTCATAGAATTGCTCTTTGCTAGTAATTTTCATACATAGGAGGAATATTTAGTTTTGATTTTAAGTAGAGTATTTGGACTTGACAATAACCTCAGCTACCACAGCCTCAAGTTTTAGCTCTAGAAACCAATCGGAGATTGAGAACAAAGCTGCTCCCATCTGAATCTGCAATCTTGGTGTTCAGATCCTTGTGGTACAGATTTGATTTGAAATCAGGAGTGAGCACAAAGATTAATTGGTACACCTTTCCCTATTACCACGAAGGACAAATATAAGGTGCCAAGAAAAGAAACACCCATGACCCGAACTGGCCGAATTGACCCGCATTATAGAACTGTCAGATTCCACCAACCAAATCACAAGACGCGACATAATAAACTATAGAGTTTATAACACATGAACCGAACAGCACCGACACCTCTCCTGCAGATCTCAGCGGCACGGGAGAGCCGGAATCTGAAGAAGCAAGTAACCGGCCACGAAACTGAACAACGCAGCAGAACTCTCTGTGAAAATTTTCTACTGCTAGACATTTGCGTCAGCTTGAAGGAAACGGAACGCAGAACACCAGGAAGATCTGTTCTTCCTCGGGTCAGGAACCGAGGAGCCAGATCCAAATGCAGCTGCAGCTGCAACTGCACTAGGCCACTAGCACAGCGCAGTGAACCCTAAGCGCCTCTGAACTCCGAAATTGCAGCACATGGAGATGGATGCCAAGAAATGCATTGCGGCATGGATGGAATGGAATTCGACTGCAGAGCAAGAGAGAGAGGCGGGACAACGGGGAGGAGAAGTAGGAGACTGACCTGAGCGGGAGCAGGGAGCAGGACGGTGGAGGAATGGAGGGGTGGGGTTGAGCGAGGGTGCTATATAAAAGGTGGTGCGTTGTGGGGATGGATGGAGTAAAAGATAACGAGACCATGGGGTGGGGCGGGTGGCAGCTGGTGATGAGGTGAGGAAGAAGAGGCTGGAGGTGGGGCCCACGTGAGGCTCTCCCTCTCCTCTGCACACACTGCACGGGGGAGCCAGCCAGGTAGGACTGGAGCTAGCTGCCATTTCTGTCCTATCCTATCCCGAGTGACTCTGCTGTAAATCCATTTTGCTCATCATTAGTGGCGCGATTAGCGTCCATAAACTGCACCGAGATACGGTTTGTGGTTCCTTGATGATGCCTTGCTAGCTTTGCAATGCTTGCAAGTAAGCATGCCCTCCCTGCCTTTCTAAAACCGAGCTGTTGATGTGTTTTTTTTTCATAGAGTTTGTTTTGGTCCAGCTTGAAAGTACTAGAGAGATGTTCTTTTTTTTTAAGAAAAAAGTACTAGAGAGAGAGAGAGAGAGAGGAGAGGAGAATTCGTTTGAGGAATTTCAGAATGTGATAACTGATCACCTCTGTTTTAGGCCTTGTTTAGTTCGTGAAATTTGGATTTTGGGGCTACTGTAGCACCTTCGTTTTTATTTGGCAAATAGTGTCCAAACATTGACTAATTAGACTTAAAACGTTCGTCTCGCAATTTCCCACCAAACTGTGCAATTAGTTTTTCTTTTCGTCTACATTTAATGCTCCATGCACGGGCCGCAAACATTCGATGTGACAGGTACTGTAGCAACTTTTTGGATTTTGGGATGGAACTAAACAAGGGCTTAGTGCCAATAACAAAAGCGAAAAGGAGCTGGATGGATGTGGTGATCCAAGAAAAGGAGCCGAGGGACAGGTTCATTCATGTGATGTAGTACTGACAAGAGCACTGTTGTGCCCTTTTGGCCTTTTTCTTCTACGAACAGGATTCCTCCAGCTCTCACGGTGTCAATGCGCCCAACACCCCCAACCAATGTGTAAAAGAAAAAACACCACAACCAACCAACTCATTGTCAATGCTGGGTTATTGTTATTGTGAGGTTTTACGCGGGACACAGCCAGACAAGCCTGATCGCTTGTTGGTTTCGGCCAGGGCTTATCAGCCAGTCAACAGCGTTGGCCTCTCACAACAAACTAGTACCAGTCAGTCCAGAAACCAACCAACGAACAGATCGAATGTGACAAACATATTAGAGATCTGTAGGTTTTTCCCTGCTCATACTACTGTGTTATGTAATGTTATAAGTATTGTTTTGAAATAGTGTGAGAATTTTGTTACTCCATCCATCCAGGAAAGAATACAATTATGGAATCCATGCCGTTCAAGGTAGCTAAAGTTTGACCAAAGTTATTGCAAATAATATTAATATTTATGTCTCCTAATAAATTTATTATAAAAATATATTCTATGACTAATCAAATGATACTAATTTTTCATCAGGAATGTTCGTATCTTTTTATATAATTTTGGTTAAAGTTCAAACTTACTGCAGGAAGCGAGAATTGCATTGAGGGAGGACTATAGTACGTACATGTGGAAGTCTGAACTGAAGGAAGCTTCGGTTTCCTGCAGGCACATGTTTGGTGGCCACAAGTTTTTGCAGTGCCGCAGTGGTGTGTGGTGTGGTGTCACCGAGCAAATCATAGGAGAACAAATGCGAAATGTCCTGATAATATTCACATGTTTCTTGTTCTTGTTTCCCTTTCTTTAGTCCACGTGGCCGCAAGTGCACATCGGTGTCTGAAGCTCTGAAATCTGAATACGACGCTGCCCCTGCCACCCCCCCCCCCCCCCACCCCCCTGCCGCCGCCCCCCCCCCCCCCCCCCCCCCCCCCCCCGAACTTCTGCTTCCAATAATGGCACTAACCGAGACCGACTACGTGAGATCTGTAGGTTTTTCCCTGCTCATACTGCTGTGTCATGTAATGTTATAAGTATTGTTTTGAAATAGTGTGAGAATTTTGTTACTCCATCCATCCAGGAAAGAATACAATTATGGAATCCATGCCGTTCAAGGTAGCTAAAGTTTGACCAAAGTTATTGTAAATAATATTAATATTTATGTCTCCTAATAAATTTATTATAAAAATATATTCTATGACTAATCAAATGATACTAATTTTTCATCAGGAATGTTCGTATCTTTTTATATAATTTTGGTTAAAGTTCAAACTTATTGCAGGAAGCGAGAATTGCATTGAGGGAGGACTATAGTACGTACATGTGGAAGTCTGAAATGAAGGAAGCTTCGGTTTCCTGCAGGCACATGTTTGGTGGCCACAAGTTTTTGCAGTGCCGCAGTGGTGTGTGGTGTGGTGTCACCGAGCAAATCATAGGAGCACAAATGCGAAATGTCCTGATAATATTCACATGTTTCTTGTTCTTGTTTCCCTTTCTTTAGTCCACGTGGCCGCAAGTGCACATCGGTGTCTGAAGCTCTGAAATCTGAATACGACGCTGAACCTTGCCGCCCCCCCCCCCCCCCCCCCCCCCCCCCCCCCCCCGCCCCCCCCCGAACTTCTGCTTCCAATAATGGCACTAACCGAGACCGACTGCGTGTGTGGCCGATGTGATTACGTGAGGTCGCGGCCAAACGCGATGCGACGACGGCGACAGCCACGGAGACGGGGACGCCTGCGGTGTCGCCGTGTCGGTGCGACGAGACGGGACGGCGGTTCATTTCATCAGCTCGTATCCGGGCGGGGCGGGCGGCCACTGTCGTTAGCTAAATGGGACACCATCTCAGAATAATTAGTGGCTGTCCTAACAAGGCCGCCCCCCCCCTAATCATGAGAGGGGAGCTGTCAGCCTCAAGTGGCTGGGCTCAGTCCCAACTCCCAATTCCCAAGCAGGGCAGAATCATGGGTTGCCAAATGCAAGTATGAGTACGACTACTCGTGGCGCTTTACATCCATGATCAATCATTCCAACGCAGAACCATCAGTGGAGCAGCGAAGAAACTTGAGGAGCTCGCCCGTTTTACGACGACGACGACGACTACTACTGCAAAGCAGACACAGGAACGAACATTGCCTGTGCAATGTTTGAGTAGCAAATCGATCCCAGGTCTTGGACTCTGAATATGTGGCCGCCTTGTTGCAGCATGCTTATTGCTGAACTTGCCCAAGCCGCAAATCTGGGTTCAGCTTCAGCCTGCCAGACAGACAGGTCGTTTCTTTGTGCTTGCGCATCGTGCAGTTGAGTTGTTGGCTCTTGCCACATGCCGCATCCGGAGACAGGAACTTAACGCTTCATGCTTTCATCACTGCTTCGTGTTCGCTTCAGTCTGAAGAAAACAAAGTGGAGTACTGTGAAGTGAAGCGACAACTGCGTTTACTATCCCGGTTGGTACTAGGCCTTATCTAGTTTCTCCGTAAAAAAATTATATCATATTCCATCGAATGTTTGATACATACATGGAGTGTCCATGATTTGATAATAAGTGCTATAGTAACACATGTGCTAATGACGAATTAGTTAGGCTTAATAAATTCGTCTAGCGGTTTACTGATGGATTCTGTAATTTATTTTTTTATTAGTATCCGAACATCCCATATAACATCCGATATGATACCCAAAACTTTACATCCTAAAACTATCACACGGCCTTAATCACACATGGCACGTAGCAGCAGCACTCACCCCTTTTTTATTTTTTTTGGCAAGCCCTCTGTAAAGCTTGAACAGAATATATTACTATATAATATATGTCCTAAAAATATGCAATTTTAACACATAGTCACGTTTTTAGTAACTTAAGTTTGATTAATTATAGATAAAAAATATCCATATTTTTATACCAAATAAATATAGATTAATTACAAAATATATTTTTATAATAAATTAATTTAAAGACATAACTGTCAACTATTTTTCGTGACACGTAATTATAGTTATATTTTTTTTTAGAACGGAGGTAGTACGATGATCTCGACTTGCTGGTCTAGCGGTCTTCGACTACTACTATGGACCACTCGAAGAGCAGAGCAGAGCAGAGCGGAGACCTAGGTTTTTGGGCCACGGGTCGTGGCTCTTGTGCATTTGTGCTGTTGACCAACCAAACCAAGCTTTTAGAAGGAGAAGACAAAAAGAAAAAAGAAAAAAAAAGAAACAGTACTATGCTTTTTTTTAGAGGACTAGTAGCAGTATGCGGCCCAGGAGGAGCAGGTTGGTTCACCACTTGCTCCGCACGCAGCGCCCGCTGTAAACCGCACCTTTTTTTTCTTCTTCTTTTCATTCCCTTTTTTTTTTGCATGCCTTTGGGTTTGGGTGTTTCCGCTCTTGTGTCGGTGCCAAGAAAACATCACCTATTTTTCCTACCAAAAACTCCCGTTTGCTAGGTACTCCTAAAAAATCAGCTCCGTCTGAAACTCTCAAAGTAAAAAACAAAAGTTTTCTGACTCGAAACAAGTAGGATCGGTCGCGTCGTCGCATATTTTTTGTGGCGCCATGCCATGCGAAAACGAGGACGCGATGAGAAACGGAACCGTGTGGCAGGCCATCCATCACGAGTTGAACTCGGAGCCATGGAGGAGGATGATCGGAGACGACGTCGCGTCGCTTTACGGGCAATCATCGGCTCCGGGTCCGGGATGCGGACGCCAGCGGCGGCGACCCGAGAACCACCGCTGAATCGTCGACCACAGATCGGCCGGAGAAAGAAAGCGATGGAGCGCTCCGACCCACGCGGAGGCGGAGGCGGAGGCCAAGGCTGGAAACTGCCGTGCTCCCGGCATGCCTCGCGCCATCCTTGGTTAGTTGGTTTGGTTGCCACGTCGTCACGATGGCGGGGGCAGCGGTCCGGGTGTGTGATACATGCGGCCGGTGGTGGTTCGCGGGGTCCGTGCCGACGCAGGTCGCCGCCGTGTCCGCGTGCCGCCGTGCGTGCGCTGCGGCGGTCGCCCAAGGTTTTTTTTTTGTGTGTCTCCACTCTCCGGTGTTGATTTTTTTTAATTTTAACACTTTTTAAAACTAATTTTAAATCTAACACTGCCTTTTTTTTAAACTAACACTTTTTGCCGCGCCTATTGTCCTGGAGCGGTTAAATGCCTGTGCCGCGTCATGCTCGGTGGCGCGGCAGCGGGCTGACGTGGCGATGACCGGAATCGCGATCGTTGACGTGGCAGGACTCTGTCGCGCTACCGATCTTGGCGCGGCAGTGCCGCCCCACGGAGCATGACGCGGCTGGGCCAAATAAGTATCGCGAGCGAGCCCGCCCGCCGCCAGCCGCACGTGCCCCGCCGCCAGCGCCTGCACGCGCCCGCGCCCGCGCCCGCCCACGCCGCGCCCGGCCACTCCCGCCGCGCAGCGCCCACACCAAGCGCGCCACGAACACCGGCACGTCAAGGCCACCCGCTCCTAAGGTACCTCCCTCTCGATTTCATGTTATTTTAATTATTATTGTTTTAGGATAATTAGTGATTTAGGATAATTAGTGATTTAGGATAGTTAGTAATTTAGGACATTTAGGGTTTTATGATTGTTATTGATTTATGATAGTTTGTCAAATTTAGGATAGTTAGGTTAGTGAATTTGTTTGTAATTTACATAGGTTGTTTTTAGGTTTAGGTTAGTGAATTTGTTTGTGATTTACGTAGGTAGTTTTTAGGTTTGAGGTTGTGTGTTCTATTATAGTTAGGATTTTGGGTTTAGAGATTGATTAGGTATTATTATTTAGTTTATAGTTAGTTATTTAGTTAGGGATTTTGGGTATAGATACTAGTTTACAAATATTGATACTTACTAGTGCGTGATACGTCGATTTTGATGACTTAATGAAGTTTCATCAAATGCTTATATTCCTAGTGAAGTTGTTTATGTTATTAGTGCGTGATATGTCTGTTAATGTTACTTTGAATATATACATGTGCTTTCATATTGCATAACAAGTAGTTTAAATTTTACAATGCTACATAATGTTAATTTGAATACTCTAACGCTCTGTTTATCAATTTGTAACAAGATGCCCCCCACGCAGCACCTGTTGTACCCCATTCTTGAGGTGGAGTACGACGATCAACACCGAGCACATATCTTGAGTGACAACGACGCAGAGGTGGCCTTGCCTACTTTGAGGCCCCGCACGCACACCAGGGCGCACCAGTGGGACGAGCATTTTGCGTCGTACATACGGCGTGCCGGCTTCCTCAAACTTGTCCGTATTGTCAACCACGGTCTTCCGCCTCTTGACCCAGCACTACTTACTGCAGCTGTAGACAGGTGCGAGTGCATTCTTTGTACATAAACTTTCTTATAACAAATTTGAGTCAACTAACAGTCGTTCTATTCTTATAACAGGTGGAGTCCTGAGACCCACACGTTCCACCTACCTTGTGGCGAGATGACCTTGACCATGCAGGACGTGAAGGCTATTTTTGGCCTTCAGTTAGGGGGACTTCTAGTGACAGGGATAGTTGACAACAATCACTGGAGGGAGCTGGTGGCTCAGTTTATTGACTTTCTTCCACCGGACGACGAGGCTTCCAAGAAAAATAAGTGAGAAATTCAATCCTATTTAATACTTGCATTGCTTTCCTGCAGCCATCGGGTCTTATTTTCTTTGGTCAATTTCAGAAAAAGTTCTGGTGTTTCGTCGTCCTGGATCACAAAGTGCTTTGATTACTTGGACCCACAGGCTGAGGAGGCTCTGATCGATAGGTTCGCTCGAGTGTGGCTATGACACTTTCTTGGTGCTTTCCTTTTCCTAGACGCCTCGGACAACACCATGAGCTGGATCTTCCTTGGTATACTACGCAAGCCGTGGGAGAACATAGCGGCGTACAGCTGGGGCAGCGCAGTCCTGGCATAGACGTATCGATAGCTATGTGTTGCCTATCGTCGCACCTCAGTGTATGTGAACCTTAGGGGTTGCTCGTACCTACTCCAGGTTTGGTGTTGGAAACGTTGGCCCGTTGGGAGGCCCCTTAGTACTGGTTTACCGGTAAGTACTTCGGTTCATTATATTCTTAGATATGGTTATATATGATGAGTTTATTAATGGCTAATTCATGCAACAATGGAACGGGCATGATACACTCCCTACAGCTCTGTTTATCTAGACAGAATCAGAGTTAGTTAGAGGGAATGTGAGGCGCAAGTACAGAGAGTACACTGACGGTCTCGACATCCTGACACAACACTAGGTTACGCTCTCTTTACTATCATACCTATGTCTTGTTCGATCTACACTATATCATAGCCTCACTCAATTACAAAATGTTCAGGTGCATTGGTGTCCTTGGGATGCTCCAGAGCTCCAGTACTATCTCAGTCCTATCACTAGAGACGAGTTAGAGGAGTATCGCTGCAATGTCCCTCTTATTTTCTTCCATGTGGTCGAGATTCACTAGCCCGTTAGGGTCTATAGACAGTTTGGAAGAATGACAGGCTGTCCACCACCGCTTTACTTCACCAACCAAGGATTGCACGGGTGCGTTATCGATTAATAACAAAGCTACAATTCAGAGAGGTGTGTGGTACAACTAACATTGTTTTGTTGCAGGTATGACCGTAGGAAGAGGTACAAGACCAAGGATTGGCGCATGACATACAATGCGCACATCCATTTGTGGGAGACTAGGGAACGGCAACCGGTCTATGCGGGTCCTCCACACGACCAGCACACCTTCGATGAGTACCTATGGTGGCTTCACAAGTCTACGAGGACACATATCAAGCCCCTGTACACTGAGGAGGCAATTAACGAGGACTCAGAGGAAGATATCATCGAAGATGTGTACGACGTTACCACTATGGAGGACACACAGCTACAGAGAGCCCTGCTTCAAAGATATGTGGTAAGATACTTGTATGGTACAATTTGTTATCCTTTTGGTATTAAGTATGTGTACTAAAACTGTCCAACCGCGTTTCTATACCTAGACGATAGAATTATCAAGGATGTCCAATGAAGCAGTGTTACGGCTTCACGAGTCTAGAGGGCAGGGGTCAGACGTTCTCGCGGCTTTTGTGGAGGTAAACATAAACTAGTCCATTCCAAAAATGTTTCTTTAGTGTATATGCGTTTGAGAAATATACTAACTTTAACGTCTATTTATGCAGAAGGTGAAGAAGAGCTGTAGGAAGCTAGCTCAGAAGCTGAGCTGCATGGACACTTCTTATGAGGAACCATCACTCCCGATGCGGTCCAGTGGCACGTCTTCAGCCTCTTTGAGGACACCAGCCGACTCTTCTCAGCCGATGACCGGTGCCACTTCCGCGGTACGTACACCACCACATCATAGCGCTGGGAAGGACCCTACAACCGAGGATGACGAGGACGACGATGACGACGACGACCCCCTAGGCTTCTGCAGACAGCACGACCAGTGGGACGATTGGCCGCAGGACGAGATCGACATGTCTCAGCTAGGTGGTGCCCCGCTTGGTACCCAAGGAGTCTCATAGGTACTAAGGGCCCATTTGGCTAGGCTCCCGTGGGCTCCTGCACTGTAGCGTCCTATCGGCCGCCTACGAGCCGATAGGTGCCAACGGGAGCTGGAGCCGCGGGAGCTAGAAAAACGAGCTTCTCTGGCTTCGGTGGTGTCAGTGAGAGGGGAAAGGAGAAGAGAGAAAAATAGCTCCGATGAACAGTGTAGCGTTCTATCGGCCACCCACGAGCCGATAGGTGAACAATGCGGGAGCCCGAGCCGCCGAAGTCCGGCCAAACAGGGCCTAACAAAGGTAGTTTCTTTAAATACGTAGGCTACATGAACTAACAATCATAAAGAATTCTAAGTAATCGTGCATATCATATATTTGTAGGGTACGAGCTGTACGCACCGGCAACACGACCACACCGATGTTGGCTACACTCCCAATGTGTTGCCAACAAATCCGAAGAGAAAGAGGCGTCCGAGGGATCCTTACACTCCTGGGTCTTAGTTTGTTAGGTCGAACTATTATTGGCGTCCGAAACTTGCAGGCTTAGTTGGTTATGTTATGTCGAACTTATGTCAAACCAATGAAAATGTTATGTGGTAGCTTGTCAACTTGCGCACGGACTTCATTTATTTGCTTTATATTCGTTTCAATGCGTCGCGGCATCACTGCATGCGAGATTAAGTAGCAACTAGTTCGGAAACCGACAGTCCTGGGGTATCTCGACGCCGGTGGCCGGCGTCTTGCGCGAGAGGTCAAGGAAGCTGGGGTCCATGGTCGCGTCGCCGCCGATCCTACAATATGGGGCCAAAAAGCCAAATAAATAAGTTCCCTTAAAAAATATTCGTTTCAATCTGATCCAATTTTTCGTAATCGATTAGTTAACATGGTGGTTAACCGTTGTCGGTGTTTCGTACAAGCATCGGCAAATAAATTTATAGTAATGCGCGTTAGGCTCGGATGGTGCACTAAAGGACACAAGATTTATACTGGTTCGGGCCGAATGTCCTTACGTCCAGTTTGTTGCTGCTCGTGTTATTAGCACCGAGAACGGTCTGTAGTAAGGGGTACAAACGATCGAGAGAGGGACTGGTCCCAAGTCTCTGATGAAAGGATTGAAAGGAGGTCAAGAGCTTCATAGCAACTTGATTGTGTGTATGTGTGTCTTCCTGTTCGGTTCAAAGTCCATCCCTTTGATGGAGGAAGCGCATCCCCTTTTATAGAGGAAGGGGCTGGCTTTTACTAGGGCGAGGGTTTAGGATGTATACTCTACTTAGTTTTGTGGCTCACGTCTACCTGGCTTCGTTCTTCATTCTGATGAGTACGAAGGAAGATAAGCGCCTACAATACTGTTGATGTCTCTGTAGAATGTCAGGTTGATTACAGAATGCTACCCTGCGTAGGGTGTGGGCTGTAGTATAGTGGTTTTGACTTATTGGCCTCTCCCAGCCTTGCTCCGCACGCCTTCTAGTTCCTGTGAGTCTTTGTCGGAGGGACGAGGGGTCAGGGTCTAGAGCGACGCCGTGGTCGAGTCCTTCTGACTTGGCGGACCTGAGGGGTCAGGAAGCGGGTGCCGCTCCCTCGGGTCCATAGCGTGGTGACGGAAAGTCCATCGTGCGTGGAGATAGTAAATCCTTTTCTGGAACGTAGCGGTTGTCGTATATCTTCGTCAAGTTCCATGTCCCAGGGCTGAAGGTGGCGCCTACAACTCTACAGGGCGAGGAGCACGCACCTGTACAACCTTTCGGGCTCTGCGGTGCCCGGAAGGGTCTAAAGCACCTGTCCCGTCATCCCCTGGCAGTACTTTTCCTGCCAGGGCGCAGGGTATGGTTCTTGGAGCCATGGTTGACCCGAATGTCTTGTCTTGCCCTGTCCCTATCATCTTGAGAGAACGGGGAGAAGTTGTCAGGTAAGGTGAATCCAGTCCTTAGATATGGAGCAGGGTGAGGCTTGTTCCTTGCCGCTGGGCGAAACGGAGACCAATCCCTATCT
The DNA here is from genome assembly GCF_019320115.1 of Miscanthus floridulus. NCBI lineage: Eukaryota > Viridiplantae > Streptophyta > Magnoliopsida > Poales > Poaceae > Miscanthus > Miscanthus floridulus. The sequence goes on from NC_089587.1 coordinate 78,549,899, forward strand.
CTTGGGCGAGACCGACCCTGCCCTTCGGGGTCGGACAAGTCGGAGTCTATCCCTCGGCCCTCGGGCGAGACCGAGCCCGCCCCAAAGGTGTTAGGCGAGACAGAGACTAGCCCTCGGCCCTCGGGCGAGACCGAGCCCACCCCAAAGGCGTCGGGCGAGACAGAGACTAACCCTGAGCCCTCGGGCAAGGTAGAGCTATCTCAAAAGGCGTCGGGCCAGGCGGAACCAAACTCCTGTTATTCGAACAAGGGATGAAATGGTGCTCTTATGCGTCCTGAAGTTTTTAACGTTCGGTGGTTATTGGTTCCACCTTCTGGGGTATCCTGGTATTAGGTCCCCGACAGTAGCCCCTGAGCCTCTAGGTGATTCGAGTAGAACCGCCTAAAGGGTGTTTTTTTTACTTCATCGAAGTTACTTTGCTAGAGGGTGCGCGCGAGCACACCCGATGGGTGTAGCCCCCGAGCCCCCGGGTGATTCGAGTAGAGTCGCCTGGGGGGTTGTATCGGTCCCTTCGCAGGTAAGGCTGAAGGACTTAGTTTTTCGTCAACTGGATGTTTTTCCGAGAGGGTCGTGGCATCCCATTCGTGGGGAACTCATTCAGAGTTGACCTAACTGGTGCTTGTGCCCTTGATTTTGGATTGTTCATGGATCCTTCCTCAGTTGGGCCGACCGCCGAGCTTCTGGGTCCTAGGTGGGGCAAAGAGAAAAAAAGGGCCTTCGTGGCTTGCGTTTCCCAGGTGGGTAGAGAGTCCGGATTCACCTGGGGAAGGTGAACCATCCACCGTGATTTTTGGGGTGAGAGGATAGGGACTACGGGTGCATGTCCCGCGACGTGACGCGGTGGTGCGTGTGGCAGGCCCGGAGATCAAGGCGGACGGTTGCCCTTCTCACGTCCATCGCCCCCTATAAAACCACGGGGTTTGCCCCCAAGGTTCCGTATTTCGCTCCCCTGCCTTTGCGTTCTAAAACATCCGCCGCCAATCGCCCTAGCCTCCTGCGCCCGTACTGCCACCATCGACCGACTTGCGCTCGTGTTGCAGCCGTCATCAAGCTCGCGCCTGCCCTCCTTCCCTATTGCTTTAATGGAGTTGTGGGGCAGATCTAGCATCACATCACGACGTTTGGAGGGCCTCGTCCGCCGTGGCCTTCTCCGCCCACTGTTCGCCGTCCAAGAGTGGCTGCTACCTAGCGACGAGGGTGAGCCGGTGCCGCCCGAAGGGTATGTTGTCTCTTTCGCCATCTTTCATGAGCGGGGATTCGTGGTACCCGTGCATAGATTCCTTCGGGGGCTGCTAGATTATTATGAGGTGGAGCTGCAGCATCTAACTCCCAATGGGATTCAACACATGGTAGCGTTTGTTGCCCTGTGCGAGGGTTTCCTGGGGATCGATCCCCATTTTGATCTGTGGCGGTATTTCTTTAACATTAGTTTATCGAAGAGGAAGATTGGGGGAAAAGATATGAACGCGCCGATGGGATGTGCCAGCATTCATCTGCACCATACCCGGTCGAGGGGTTACCCATACATGTGTCTGGCGACATCCAACAAGGGATGGCATTTGCAGTGGTTTTATGTTAGGGATGATGTGAGTGCCACCCTACCGAGGTACATTGGACGCCTTATTGTGGATGCTCCGGAGTCGTGGAGCTGGGACGTCCAGTCCAAAGACAAGAAACACATCTCCGACCTTCTTTCCGCCCTCCAAGCCCTGAAGGATCGGGGTGTAAAGGGGACGGGGATTATCAGCGCCTACCATGCGAGGAGGGTGGCGCCACTGATGGCGCGTGTGCTTCTCCTGCATCAGATGATGCCTGGGACGTCGTTCGAGGGGACGGTGCTCATTGACGAGGCGCTCCCTTACTCGGAAGTGGCGCAACGCATTAAGGAGGCGATGGAGCCGACGAAGGATTCTGCAGGCAGGGTCCTCGACATTGTGTATCCGGTGCCCGGACATCCCCTAATGCGGCCGGAGCCTGGGTTCTTTGAATTCGTAAGCCTTCTTCTCTCGTGCTCTTTTTTTCTTTTTTCCGAATCTCTATTTTTTGATACTTGTCTTCGTGGCGTTGGAACCAGCCAAGGAGGCTAGTCTTCAAGTATAGTTCGGTTCCGCTGCCCAAGGACAAGACCGTGGCGGCGGCGAATCGACTCACAGCCGAGCAGGACAAGAAAGCAAGAGAGCAGATGAAGAAGGTGAAGCAAATGAAGCAGGAGGCACGGGATCGGGGAGAGGATGTGAGCAGTGAGTATGAAGACGACGACGATGATGACGACGACGAGGTAGCCGTCGGTGTGGATTGGGATGTCCTAGAGGATGAGGACACGCTGACGAGTGGCCACCCATCTGTGCAGGGACCCTTCCCCTTCCACACGGAGGGAAGTGAATCGATGAGGTCGGTGGAGGCCGGTGAGTCCGCCACTTCGCACAGCGTGCTGACCGAGGACCAGTGGATGGAGGAAAGCGCGCCTACCGCTGCCGACCCCGAAGTGACGGGGGAGGGGAGTGGCTCTGGTGCCGTGCCCCGTGAAACGATGGAGGGGAGCGGCTCTAGTGCCACGCCTCATGAGACGATGGAGGGGAGTGGCTCTGGTGCCGCGCCCCATGAGGTAAGCCCCCTGCCCCAGAGCAGGGGGTAGGCTCGAAACGGTCCCGCCCGGATGAGTCGGGGCAGGGATCTAGGGATCCGTCCTCAAAACGCTTTCGCCGGCCGAGGACGTCAACGTGAGCTGCTGATTCCCCTGTTTTCATCCTTTTTCCATTTCTATTTTGATCTAATGATTAATACCTTTGTGCAGGTTCTTGCGGACAGGTCACCCCCTAGGGCTGGCGCCCAAGAAGAGTCTCGCCATTCAAGTGGGACAGATGGCATCGCCTGGCGTCACCCCTGTTTCGGGCAGGAGTGATGCCGACATTGGATCTGCGTTGGCCAACCCGGCGGCGTCTGTGGTGGCACCCACGCCCGCGGAGGTTACTGAGCAGGCGGCCTCCTCCATGGCAGACGTGGTACAGCCGGCCGAGGGCCGCATACCGCTGGTGGAGGTGGTCATGACCGCGCCAAGCCAGGATCAGCCGGGCGCGGTCGTGGTGGTGCTCGAGGGCGTAGTGCAATCCGCGCCACCAGGAACCCAGGTGGATCCGTCCGTGGCGCTCGAAGCGGCCCAGACGGAGGAGGATCCAGTTGGAGGGTCCTCGAGTGCAGCGGTGGTGCCGCATAGGGTCAGGAGGGAGCCACACCGGCCCCTTTGTCGGGAGGAAGCCGCTCCCCCACGTGGGGGGAGCCACCGCTTCAGTGGATGGCCGCCCAGGACCCGACGTCGGCTCTATTCTCGCTCGATGATCATTCTGAGAGCATGGAGTGGGAGGGTCTCGACATCAGAATTTCGACCATGCTGGAGGCCCTGGACCAGGCTAGAGGAGCCCTGTGTGAAATTGTCGTTCCTACTACCCAGGTATTCGCTTGATTTTCTTCTTTCTCCGCATGTTTTTGTGTTTTCACATTTTTGATTCCAGTCTTCTTCCTCTTTAGGTTCTTGTTGCTCGTAGCCGGAATAAATCCCAATTCCTCCACGAGCAGAAGACGGAGTGGGATTGCCTCTCCGAGGAGGCCCGACTGCGAGTAGACATGGCCGCACAGCTTGCTACTGCCTAGGAACGGGAGGCCCAAGTGCATCAAGATGTGGAGGAGGTCCACGGGATGTTCAAGGATTTGTCGGCGAGGTCCAAGCTAGATGGGGAGGAGATCGCTAGGCTCCAAAAGGAGCAAGATGAGCTACTGCAGAGGAATGCTGCAGCTAATGAGAAGGCCGGTGAAGTCCTGAAGGAGCTGGAGATAGAGCGGGACCTTCGGTGGAAGGCCGAGAGTAGGGCCACGGCCCTTGAGAAGAAGGTGGACGAGGACGTTGAGGTGGTCCGCTCTCTCCGGGCGGAGCTCAGTGACGCGGTGAGCCAAAGGTTGAGCGTCGAAAACATCTCCGTCAAGCTAGAAAAAGAGGCTGCCTATGCACGAAGGGCCCTTCAGGTTGAGAGCGATGAGCACGATCTTCTACAAGCTGCGGTCGGGGTGGTCCTTAATGCCCTGAATGTGATGGAGCCGGTGGAGACCAGCCCGCTCGTGGCTCGTGCCACAGGTATCACGGCTCAGGTGGGCTAGCTTGAGGAGAGTGCCTTTCACGCCGGGATCACCCAGGCCTTCACCGTCGCCCATGCTCATTACGAGAAGGAAATCAACCTGAAGGTGATGAGCGAAGGCTTCCCGTCCACCTATGAGGATGAAGAGCTGGAGGAAATGGAGAAGATGGTTGCTCCCCTTGCGAAAAACCTGGCGGATAGTCTGAAAGAGGTGGTTCTCCCTTTGAGGGAGTAGTTAGTCGAGTAATTTTGAGAACAACTTATATGTAATATGTGGACAAGCGTCGGTGTTTTTTGAGTCTGGACGCGGTTTCGTGATTTTGCGTTGTAATTTCGTTTTGTTTGATTTTTTTGCGATCTTACCCATCTGTTCCCCCGAATCATGCCGCTGGTCTTGATGCGAGGAGATTGTTTTGAAAGAAAGAAAGGAAGGTAGCCGTACCTTAACCAGCCCCCGAGTAAGGTCCGACCCCCTGCATTTGCTAGGGTCGAGGGTTACTGGAGATCGGAACTATGGTTTTGGTGACAGGGTCGACGAAGTCCTTGGATGACATTGCAATATTCCCCGCCCTGTCTTCCAACAGAAATCCCCAACTAGGGATTCTATGGGCTCGGCAAGGTGGGACCTTCGAACCTGTGTCCCTGTATTGTTTGGCTCGAGCCCCTGGGCCTTGTCAGGATCTGATAGGGGTTGGTCGTAATTTGCGTGTTACCCCGTCCTCGATTTTTGCAATCGGAGGGGCTGAGTAAACGATACTTGCCTTGATGGCTCGAGTATCGCGCTCAATGAGCTCACTAACGGGTACGTTTGTGTAGAATCCGGGTCCATCATTTACTGATGGGGTCGGCAGAGCCCTCTGGTGGCACTCCACAACTTCTTAACCCGCCTCCCGGCAGATGCCCGAGCCATTCGATAGGCTCAGGCGGCCTGATGGCCTCTCCTCGATGGAGATTCTGTGGGTTTGGCTCGGGGTTAGAATCGAACGAGAAAAGGTCAAGACGTCCTTGTCCGCTTCTGAGCAGAGTCGGGCAGGGCCACTGGGGCTTGTCTCGGTTATTTCTCCCTGGCTCTGTTTGGCATGAGGTGGCCTCGAGCCCTTCACGGACTGACCTTCAAACCTCAGCCTGTGGTCGCCTATATCGAATGAGGCGATGGCCGTTTCGTGATGCAACACGAAGCGTTGGGATATTTTGCATATGTATAATATAATCAAAATGAAGGCTTGGTAACGTTACCTTGGTGATATGAGTGACGAAAAGCTCCTACCAGATGTGTTCGTGTGGGGTTCGGACCCTGATGTTTGCGATGAGGTTGGAGTAACCTGCATAAGAATCGCTATTCTTTGTTTTTCGTATCTCGGTGGCGATCCAAGCCGTTTAATTAACTTGGGCAACCTGACAGCTTCTCCTTTGGGAGAGACTCTATAGGCGGACCCCTCTGAACCCTTTTTTGAGAAGGCAGATGTTGAAGCTGGAGACGCAAGGGGCGTTGAGCATGATTTTTCTGGCGAACAGAAACACCGTAGCTACTGACGCGTAGGGTCTGCTGTTTCGTCCAGTTTTTACTCAAAGTTTTATGCCCGTATTTCGCATCCTTAGTTTCAAGTGTACGGAGGGGGTCGGGTGAGGGGGAAGTCTAGATTGGTAGACATCCTTGGTAGCCCCCGATTGATGTTCGTATTCCTGCCGTTTGACGGGGTCAGAAGCCCAAGATTGAATTTTTAACGCGTAAAGTAAGAAGGCAGAGATGCTTATCTTTCTTTGGGCGTTCGTTCGTCGTCTCTTCTGGGCCGGATGGCTAGCCCAGGAGATCCGAAAGGTCCTATCGTCGGATCATCCCATGGTCCTACATGAGGAGGTGAAGGGTTGTCTACCTATGTGGGCGCCTTAATTGCCGTGTCTGGAGCGGGTCAGTGGCGGACCATACCCAGGCAGTGTTCAGTTTGACCAAGGGGGGATGCCTCGTCGATCGAGGCGCGTCCCGTCAGTTCCGGCACGTCCCCTCAGGTATCAATCAGTATTGATTCCGTATTTAAAAAGGGGAATAGAGAGGGTTTTTCGTCCAACCTTTTGCCTTTCCTTAGCTACAGCGCCTCCTCTTTAAATAGGGAGGGGGAGGGGAGTTCTCATCCCACCTCCTCTTCTACCTCTGAGCCGCTATTTCTCCTTCTTCTTCCTTTCCACCGAATGCGTCCGCGCGTCACGGCAGTTCCTGAGTGAGGAAGAGTAATGCCAGAGAGAGAGAGAAAACTCACAAATTCGCTCATGAGTCTAGAGCATGATGTCGAGCCGGAGGTTTTCCAACGTAGACGAGATGGTGCATGCTGCCCTTGCTGAGGAGTCGCTGTCACCAAAGGAGAAGAGGTGCCGGTGGGCGTTGTACGTCGTCGACTGCGCCGTCGTTCGCTGTGCTCCTCCTTCGGCGGGAGGTGTTTCCTGCCTTTACGCCATTGTCATGGTGGTGGTTGGTGATGATGGCGTAGTCCCCGGACACCCTGGCGGAAGCGTCGCTGTCAGGGTTGTGGCCGACGACGATGGCATAGTCCCTGGACGCCCTAGCGGAGGCGTCGCTGTCGGGGTTGCGGCTGACGACGATGGCGTAGTCCCCAGATGCCCCGGCGGTGGTGTCATAGATGACGGCGTCTTCGAGGATCCTACGAAGTGGTGGGATGTCGCCGATGGAGAGCATGACGTGGCGGCCGCAGTAGACGAACTGGCCCATGTACACGCTCCGGGCGTTGCCGATGGAAAGCATGGCGCGGCGACCGCAGTAGATGAGCTGTCCCATGTACATGCCCCGGGCGTCGCCGATGGAGAGCGTGGCGCGGCAACCGCAGTAGTACTTGTAGTAGAGCTAAGCTAAGACTGTAATTGAATAACCTTGTGGGGAAGCCCCTGAGTAAACAGTCCTCTGAATTTATAAGTATATTGTTCCTTTTTGTAATGAAATCGCTTTGTAAGTGACGAATTTGTGCAAAAAATGAACAAATTTACATCTTTTGCTTATGGCAAGCAATTTTTTATCTTTCTCCTTTTGGTAGGAAAGATTCTAGTGCTTTCCGACCCAACTCACGGTCTAAGTCATAAGAAACTAGGAACGTGGGCGAACTAATTCTAATTGAGCTGGTGAGCAAAGAGGTTGCAGCCGCTGGGGCGTGGGTGTCCCGCAGTCCTACCAGTCATATTCAGAATTGGTTCCCAAAATCTTAGCCCTTAGGACTCGTTTTTGAGAGGAATGGAAAACTTAGAGAATGTTTATAACCATAACACAGGAGGTTTTTGCAAGCGTAATACTTGTATTACATATGTCATATGTTATGATGACATGCCAGCCCCCGAGTGAGGTCTGACCCCTCGCGATTTACAGGGGGCGGAAGTCACTAAGGATCGGGGTTTTTTATGACAAAATCTAATAAGGAAGAGTGTAAGCTTATTTCAAGGATAGAACGACGTAGTTGCTCGATGTTCCAGGCGTTGGTGAAGACCTCGCCGTTGATGGTTTTCAACCGATAGGCGCCTAGGCGAAGTACTTCCGCGACGACGTAGGGCCCTTCCTAGGGCGGGGAGAGTTTGTGGCGGTCCTTGTTGCTCTGCACAAGACGGAGGACGAGGTCTCCAACGTTGAAGGCTCAACCCCGCACCCGTCGGTTGTGATACCATCGCAACGCCTGCTGGTACTTAGCCGAACAGAGGAGGGCGACGTCGTGGGCTTCTTCTAGCTGGTCCATGGCGTCTTGGTGGGATGCCTCGGCTCCCTGCTTATCATATGCTCTGATTCTTGCCCCCATAGTCAAGGTCCGTTGGAAGAATGGCCTCAGAACCGTAGACCATGAAGAAGGGTGTGTAGCCGGTGGCCCAGCTAGGAGTTGTCCTTAGGCTCCAGAGCACGGCCGAGAGCTCAGCGAGCCAACGCACGCCGAACTTGTTCAACCGGTTGAAAATTCTGGGTTTGAGTCCCTGAAGGAGCATGCCGTTTGCGCGTTCGACCTGCCCATTCGTTCGGGGGTGTGCGACGGCTACCCAATCGATTCGGATGTGTTGTTCATCACAGAATCGAACGAAATTCCTACCGGTGAACTGCGTGCCATTGTCTGTGATGATGGAGTTTGGTACTCCAAAGCGATGGGTGATGTCGAGGAAGAACAGCACCGCTTGCTCAGATTTGATCGTGGATATTGGTCGAGCTTCAATCCATTTTGTAAACTTGTCTATGGTGAAAAGCAGGTGGGTGAAGCCCCCGGGCACCTTTTTGAGTGGCCCAACCAGGTGGAGCCCCTAGACCACGAAGGGCCACGTGATGGGGATCATCTAGAGAGCCTGGGCCAGGAGGTGTGTTTGCCGAGCATAGTACTGGCACCCCTCGTAGGTGCGTACAATTTGCTCGGCATCGGCTACTACGGTGGGCCAGTAGAAACCTTGTCGGAATGCATTCCCAACCAAAGTTCTTGGTGCGGCATGATGATCGTAGACTCCACCATGGATGTCACCCAGCAGGAGTTTTCCCTGTTCACCAGGGATACAGAGTTGCAGAATCCCGATGTGACTCCATTTGTAGAGTTCGCCCTCTACAAGAACGAAGGACTTGGCGTGTCGTGCGAGCCGTCGGGCTTCCGTCTTGTCTGCCGGTAGTATGTCGTGGAGGAGGTAGTCGAGGTACGGCGTTCTCTAGTCATCGGGAGGGTCAGACTCCGCTGCTGGGTCCTCTTTGAGCTCCATGACCTCGGGGTCGGGCGGAGCGGTTGGAGGATCGGCCCCTGGGGTCGGACTAGATAGGCCATCATCGTCTTGTTCCAACCCCGTGTAGCGTACCGAGGGTTTGTGTTGGTCGTTGGCAAAGACGCCTGCCGGGACTGGCTCTCGGCTAGATGCTGCTTTCGCAAGAGTGTCGGCTGCTTCGTTGAGGCGCCTTGGGATGTGATTGAGTTCGAGGCCATCGAATTTGTCCTTCAGCCGTCGGACCTCTTGATAGTATGCCTCCATCTTGGCGTCGTGGCAGCTTGACTCCTTCATGACCAGGTTGACGACCAGCTAGGAGTCGCCTCTGACGTCAAGGCATCGGATGCCTAGCTCGATGGCGATTCGTAGGCCATTGACGAGCGCTTCATATTCTGCAGTATTGTTTGATGAGGGGAAATGGAACCGAACCATGTACCTCATGCGGACCTCGAGGGGAGATATAAAGACTAGTCCTGCTTCGGCACCCTTCTTCATCAGCGATCCATCGAAGTACATTGTCCAGTACTCTTGATCGATGGGTGCTGGTGGCATCTGGATCTTGGTCCACTCTGCGATGAAGTCAGCCAGTACATGAGATTTGATCGCTGTTCGGGGGGCATAAGAAATGCCCTGATCCATTAGCTTGAGTGCCCACTTTGCGGTTCTTCTCATAGCGTCATGGCTACGAACAACCTCGCTGAGGGGGAATGACGTCACTACTATCACGGGGTGTGACTCGAAGTAGTGGCGTAGCTTTCTCTTGGTGATGAGGACGATGTAGAGGAGTTTCTGGATTTGGGAGTAGCGAGCTTTGGAGTCGGATAACACCTCGCTGATGAAATATATAGGGCGTTGCACCTTGAAGGCATGCCCCTCCTCCTCTCGTTCTACCACTAAGGCAGAGCTGTCCACTTGGGTGGTGGCCGATATATATAGTACGAGGGATTCTCCGTTGCATGGAGGAACTAGGACTGGAGGTTTAGTAAAAAATCGTTTAACCATGTCAAGCGCTTCCTGAGCCTCGGCTATCCACTCAAAGCAGTCAGATTTCTTTAGGAGTTAATAAAGGGGGAGTCCTCGTTCACCGAGGCGTGAAATAAATCGGCTGAGAGTGGCAAGGCACCCTGTGATCCACTGAACCCTCTTTATGTTTTGAATCGGGCCCATCCTTGTGATGGCTGATATTTTCTCTGGGTTGGCTTCGATGCCACGCTCGGAGACGATAAAACCGAGCAGCATGCCCCTCGGGACCCCAAAAACACATTTTTCGGGATTGAGTTTGATGTCGTTTGCTCAGAGTTTTGCAAAGGTTTGCTCAAGGTCGGCGACAAGGTGGTCAGCTTGTTTAGATTTGACTATGATGTCGTCGACATAGGCCTCAACGGTTCACCTGATGAGGCCTCCGAAGCAACTGAGCATACAGTGCTGGCACGTTGCCCTAGCATTCTTCAGACCAAAAGGCATCGAAATGTAGCAAAATGATCCGAAGGGGGTGATAAAAGATGTTGCGAGCTGGTCGGACTCTTTCATCGCGATTTGGTGGTAACCGGAGTATGCGTCAAGGAAGCAGAGGGTTTCGCACCCTGAGGTGGAATCGACTATTTGGTCTATTCGTGGCAAAGGAAACGGATCCTTTGGACATGCTTTGTTGAGGCCGGTATAATCGATACATATTCTCCATTTCCCGCTCTTTTTCTGCATAAGGACGGGATTCGCTAACCACTCTGGGTGGTATACTTCCTTAATGAATCCTGCGGCCAATAGTTTGGCTATCTCCTCGCCGATGGCCCTGCGTTTCTCCTCGTCGAAGCGTCGTAGGCGTTGCTTTACTGGCTTGGAGCCTGGGAGGATCTAGAGAGTATGCTCGGCGACCTCCCTCGGGATGCCTAGCATATTCGAGGGTTTCCATGCAAAGATGTCTTTGTTGTCGTGGAGGAAGTCGATGAGCGCGCTTTCCTATTCGGAGGAGAGCGCGGTCCCTATACGGACTTTTTTGCCCTCAGAGCTGCTGGGGTCCAAGAGGACCTCCCTAGAGCCTTCTGCCGATTCGAACGACCCGACTGATTTCTTTGCGTTGGGTGCCTCTTCAACGACCTCTTCCCTGAGGGTGGCGAGCTCTTTGGAGGCGATGACTGCGGATGCGTGTCCGCAGCATTCGACTTCGCACTCGTAAGCGCGCTGAAAGGAGGTGCCGATGGTGATGACCCCGCGGGGACCCGGCATCTTTAGCTTAAGGTACATATAATTGGGGATGGCCATGAACTTCGCATAGCATGGTCGTCCCAGGATGGCGTGAAAAGTCCCCGGGAACCCTACTATGTCGAAGGTGAGGGTCTCGGTCCAGTAATTGGACCGATCCCTGAAAGTGACGGGCAGATTGATCTGCCCCAGTGGCATGGCCTGCCTACCAGGCACGACACCATGGAAAGGCGCTCGGGTAGGGCGGAGGTTCGTTCGATCAACGCCCATCTCGTCGAGAGTCTTAGCGTACATGATGTTGAGGCCGCTGCCTCCGTCCATCAGTACTTTTGTGAGCCGCTTAGGTCCGACGATCGGATCGACGACAAGCGGGTACCTTCCCGGATGTGGGACGGCATCTAGATGGTCGGTCCGGTCGAAGGTTATGGCAGATTCTGACCACCGGAGGAAGGCTGGCGTGGCCGGTCCGGCTGTATAGACTTCGTGACGCGCGAGTTTCTAGCGATGCTTGGAGTCGTAGACCGTCGATCCTCCGAAGATCATGAGGGCGCCGGTCAGCGTTGGGAAGGCGTCATCCTTCTCCTCTGCGTCGTTTGTGGTGGGAACAGGCTCCTTCCCCTGCTCCCCTTTGTTAAGGCCCCCAGCCAAGTATTTGCGCATGAGGCCGCAATCCTTGTATAGATGCTTGGCCGGGAAGGCGTGGTTCGGGAATGGCCCCTCGAGCATTTTCTCGAAGTGGTTCGGAGTGCCCTCCGTGGGCTTCCGACCACCTTTACGATTGGTAGTGGCCACGAGCGAGTTGTCGCGCCGTTGCTTCTTATTTTTTCTTTTTGGCGGGACGGTTGGAGGCGCCTTCGCCGGCATCCTCATCCCGCCTTATCTTTCCGTTGGAGCGATCAAAGATGGCTCCGACCGCCTCCTCTCTAGAGGCGTGACTGGTGGCGATGTCTAGGAGTTCCTTGGTAGTCTGCGGGCCCCTGCATCCTAGCTTTGGGACCAGGGATTCGCAGGTTGTTCTAGACAGAAAGCCACCAGGTTGTTTCGGACTGGTGGCGTTGGCGACGTTAGGGAGCTCGTTGCACTACCGAGAGAAGTGCCGAATGTACCCGTGAAGGGTTTCATCGGCCTTCTAGCGGCAGTTCTTGAGGCCCCATGGGTTTCTAGGGCGTTTGTACGTGCCCTGGAAGTTGCCCACGAAGATCTCCATCAGATCCACCCAACTCTGAATAGCATTGGACGGTAGGTGCTCTAGCCATGCTCGCGCCGAATCGGCCAAGAACAGCGGGAGATTGCGAATAATGAAATTGTCATCACTCGCACCACCGGCCTGACATGCAAGCCAATAGTCTTTGAGCCAAAGCCCGGGATTTGTTTTGCCAGAATATTTAGGGATGTTGGTAGGCGGTCGATACCTTAGGGGGAATGCGGCGTTGAGGATGTGCCGACCGAAGGCCTGCGGACCTGGCAGGCCGGGGCTCGGGCTTCGGTCTTCGTTGCTGTCGTAGCGTCCGCCACGTCAGGGATGATAGCCGTGGCGTGCTGCTTCTCCATCGTCGCCATGGGCACGCTTCCGAGCGTCGATGATGTTGCGTACGTCATGGCCATGGCCAAGGCGTTGATGTACTGGGATGGCAGAGGGCTCCTGCCGGCTGGCGGTGTTTGGTGAATGGACGCGTCCCTAGTGGGACGCACTATGGGCGTGCGCTGGCTGGTGTTGGGTTCGCGTCGTCGAGACAACGAACTTTCTGCCTGCTGCGCCGCCGCACGCTCAAGCAACGTGCAAATTTCTCGACGAGTGCGGCGATCCTCGGACGTCGTTGCCTCCGGAAGGCCATGCAGCAAGGCGGTTGCTACGGCGATTTTCTGGCTGGCTTGGGCAAAGTGAGGAAGGGTCCACTCGTTGGTGAGGATCCTTTGGTGTACGGTGCGGGCCATGGTGCACGCGCCCCCCCCCCGTCTTTGCGGTGTTCAATCTCACGATTGATGTCCGTGTACTCCCGGATGAGCCCTTGCCTGGCCTCATCGATCTCTTGCTGACGAGCCCTCAGCTGCTCCATCCTTAGGCGAGATGGGGCCATCGTCTCTTCCCCGGATCTGCTATCAGGGTTGTTCGTAGGGGTGACCTCTTCCCTGGAGACACTTTCGACGTGACCCTCGAGGGTCTACGTCATGATGCATTCCCGGGAAGGGTGGTGGCTCCCCCTACTAGAATCCGAGCTAGAGAACGATCCTGGCTCCTCGTTGAGGAGCCCATAGAGGGTCTCCGTATCATGCTCAATCGCCCCCACGAACTCGATGTCCGTGGGTGACTGAACCATACGTAGCGCCTAAAGGCGGCCAGCGGTCGCCGCAGCGTTACGGAGACCGAACGAAAACGCCGTCGGGGCGCTCCGTATGGACCCTCTCGGACACAGGGTGGCGTTGTGAGAGGCCTCCCTTGATGACTGGACTCCAAGGGAGTTGCCCGGCGGGCCCTCAAGCCTAAGACGGCTGAGGTTGATGGAAGGGAGAGATGGGGCGGCTGAGTGAGCCAGCGCCAGCTCTCCTCCTAGTGTGACGATGAAATCTAGGTCGTCGAAATGCACGTGTGCGCCCGGGGCCTAGGTGATTGCGTGGGTGGCCATCCGAGGCCTGATTTGGAACGCGTAAGCTCCCCTACCTGGTGCGCCAACTGTCGGTGTTTCGTACGAGCACCAGCAAGTAAATTTATAGTAATACGCGTTAGGCTCGGATGGTGCACTAAAGGACACAAGATTTATACTGGTTCGGGCTGAATGTCCCTACGTCTAGTTTGTTGCTGCTCATGTTATTAGCACTGGGAACGGTGTGTAGTAAGGGGTACAAACGATCGAAAGAGGGACTGGTCCCAAGTCTCTGATGGAAGGGTTGAAAGGAGGTCAAGAGCTTCGTAGCAACTTGATTGTGTGTATGTGTGTCTTCCTATTCGGTTCAAAGTTCGTCTCTTTGATGGAGGAAGCGCATCCCCTTTTATAGAGGAAGGGGCTGGCTTTTACAAGGGCGAGGGTTTAGGATGTATACTCTACTTAGTCTTGTGGCTCACGTCTACCTGGCTTCGTTCTTCATTCTGATGAGTACGAAGGAAGATAAGCGCCTACAATACTGTTGATGTCTCTGTAGAATGTCAGGTTGATTACAGAATGCTGCCCTGCGTAGGGTGTGGGTTGTAGTACAGTGGTTTTGACTTATTGGCCTCTCCCAGCCTTGCTCCGCACGCCTTCTGGTTCCTGTGAGTCTTCGTCGGAGGGACGAGGGGTCAGGGTCCGGAGCGACGCCATGGTCAAGGCCTTCTGACTTGGCGGACCTGAGGGGTCGGGAAGCGGGTGCCGCTCCGTCAGGACCATAGTGTGGTGACAAAAAGTCCGTCGTGCGTGGAGATAGTAAATCCTTTTCTGGAGCGTAGCGGTTGTCGTATATCTTCGTCGAGTTCCGTGTCCCAGGGCTAAAGGCGGCGCCTACAACTCTACAGGGCGAGGAGCACGCACCTGTACAACCTTTTGGGCTCTGCGGTGCCCGGAAGGGTCTAAAGCACCTGTCCCGTCATCCCCTGGCAGTACTTTTCCTGCCAGGGCGTAGGGTATGGTTTTTGGAGCCATGGTTGACCCGAACGTCTTGTCTTGCCCTGTCCCTATCATCTTGAGGGAACGGGGAGAAGTTGTCAGGTAAGGTGAATCCAGTCCTTAGATATGGAGCAGGGTGAGGCTCGTTCCTTGCCGCCGGGCGAAACGGAGACCAATCCCTATCTCTTGGGCGAGACCGACCCTGCCCTTCGGGGTCGGGCGAGTCGGAGTCTATCCCTCGGCCCTCGGGCGAGACCGAGCCCGCCCCAAAGGCGTCGGGCGAGACGGAGACTAGCCCTCGGCCCTCGGGCGAGACCGAGCCCGCCCCAAAGGCGTCGGGCGAGACGGAGACTAACCCTGAGCCCTCGGGCGAGGCAGAGCTATCTCAAAAGGCGTCGGGCGAGGCGGAACCAAACTCCTGTTATTCGAACAAGGGATGAAACGGTGCTCTTATGCGTCCTGAAGTTTTTAACGTTCGATGGTTATTGGTTCCACCTTTTGGGGTATCCCGGTATTAGGTCCCCGACAACCGTATTATGAAAGACAAAAAATATTATTGGCTTATCAAATTCTCTATTTGGCCGTGAAAATAATTCAATAAAAGACAGAAACAAATCCACTATTGATTTTACGTCAAGCAATACTTACAATAACTCTCACTATCGGCGCGACGCGTTCGATTAAACCGTTCAGGTACCGCCGGGCGGGGGCGGCGGGCGTGGCGGCTAGGCGGGCTTGCTGCTCGGGCAGACGGGACTACCGCGCCACGGATCAGGGCGCGGCACTGCCGCGCCAAGGTCGATGGCGCGACAGACCCTGCCACGTCATCGGTCAGCGATTCCGGTCGCCGCCACGTCAGCCCTCTGTCGTGCCACCATGCTTGGCGCGGCACAGGTATTTGACCGTGCCAGGGCAATAGGCGCGACCAAAAGTGTTAGTTTAAAGGTGCGACAAAAAATGTTAGTTAAAAAAAATAAACAGTGTTAGATTTAAAATTAGTTTTTAAAAAGTGTTAAAATTAAAAAAAAATTCCCAGTGTCCACCCAGCCCAGCACGGCACCACCCAATCGGCATTCGGCAGGAATACCTGTACTACCTCCGTCTTGTCCCTTTTACCAACTGCAAACTTGGGCCTTGGGCTGCATCTGCAGCCAGCTGCACATTCTTTCTATTGCTGCCATCTAGGAGTAGTATCTCTCCTTGGAGGCCTGGCCGCCTGGTGGACCTTCTTGCCTGCTCTCTTTGCATTGCATGTGTCGGTCTCCGCTGCCTGCTTTCCTGTGAGCCTGCCTCGTCACAAACTCACAATAATAATTATTAATCCTCCACATGATCCAGGTCGGTCTCCGCCACTGTGTGTGTTTGCCTCGTGCAGCTCCGCTTCCACTAAGTTCGTTCTCCGTCGGTTACCGGCCGGCCGGCAGGCCGACGGCTACAACCATGCTTCAACCTGCCCTTTTTGAAAAAAAGAAAGAAAGAAGAAAACCACGCATCGACGTGCTAAATTATTATTTATGCTCCACTTGCTGCCCGATTAGACTGACCTAGTAGCACGCAGATTATCGGTCAATCGTACGACAAGACGATTTGCCTTGCCTCAGTGTATATACATACTTAACAAGACGTTTTTTTTTTTGAGGAGAATGGATTGTATTTTTCCTGACGATTGGGCATTCGGCCGTGCCTGGAAGGCGCCTTTGGGTTGGGCCGACGGTTTTTGCAGACGGGTTGGGTCAGGCCGACAGGTTTTGACGTGGATAATAAGAGGCTGTGGGCGCGGTGGTCAGCAGTACTTGAACAGTATTTTTAGCGAACAAACAATATTTTTCTTTTACAATAAATTAAAATAAACTAAATTTTAGCAAAAAGAAAGAGGCAATCCTAGTCGATGTCAAAGTCACAGGAACGTCATCTGGTAGACGGGTACAGTGTATGATATATCGCCTGATCCCACACTGCCTTCCGCGATGGCACTTTCAACCTCAAGGTTTTTGGCGATGATATTTTTCAACTCGACATATATATATATATATATATATATATATATATATATATATATATATATATATATATATATATATATATATATATATATATTGTGGTTTATTTTTTTTTCCTAATTTTCTCAACAAATTGCATTTATCTCTACCTGATATTAGTGTGGTAATTTCTTTGCTCCGTCACTCTCTTCCTGTTCTGCCCGTCCTCCAAAACCGAGTCCAAAGATCCTCCGGTTACAATGTGGATTGTGCCATCCGAACTACGTACTGGTGGCTGAAGATTTAGAGCACGCTCATGATAAATGAATGATGCATCAACAGTTATGGATGATCTGCACCAACATTTTGCATGCTTATAAGCTAGATCAACACCGATGAAACTATACGTACTGGTGGCTGAAGATTTAGAGCACGCTCATGATAAATGAATGATGCATCAACAGTTATGGATGATCTGCACCAACATTTTGCATGCTTATAAGCTAGATCAACACCGATGAAACCATATATACTCCTACTACCAATATGCCCAGGATAGGCCATACAAAATGTTTCAAAAAATAAAGTTACTTATTATGCTTCTCTATTATACGGGTTAAAACATTAGAGGAAACCAAAATACCATGCCAAGCCACCTAACTTGGTAAGGCAGTCCCACGAGATCCATCTTTAGGAACTACGTTCGCGTATAGCAACATATAGTTTTACAACTCCTAAAAAGTTATTAGAACCTCCTCACTGCCGGTCGCCGCCACGTCCCAGCCCGGCCGTAGATCTCCGTCGTCCCGAGGGCGACCTTCCTGACCTTGAGCACGAATAGGAGGAGCGTGATCTAGACGATGGCCTGGAAGATGGAGAGCTGCACCCAGTCACCGTACATGGCCTGCGCCATGGGCACGCCGACGACGAGTGAGCTCGTGAGCGTGGACAGGGAGAAGCCGGTGATGGACCAGTTGACGGCGGCGTTGCAGTGGCCCCGGGCGAACAGCACCCACCGGGCGCCGATGACGACCTTGGAGACGACGTCGGCAGCGATGGCGCGGTAGTTGGCACGGAAGGGGTCGATGTGGACAGTAAACCTGAACGTGAAGAATGGTATCGCGAACAAGGCGACGAGGCTGTTCACGGACTCGCACAGCTCCGGTGTTGAGATCTTCCACCACTGGACGAATTTTCACGGACTCACACTGCTCCGGCGTGAAGATCTTCCTCCACCAGATGGACAGAAACCCCAGCAGCGTGCAGCGGCAACTGCCACCTTGTACATGTCGTCCCACGAGATCATGGCGCGATGAAGATGAATCGCGGTAGAAAGTACTGTGCCACGGAGGAGAGAAAGCGCGGGGAAAGAAGGATACGCGCGACGGAGGGAGCGTGCACAACTTTACGCGGATGTGGGGTTTTTTACCGCACAATTCCTATTCACAGTCTGCCTGGTTTTTGTGTTGTGTTCAGGCGACATTGTGTCCGTCGGTGGCTAGTATCTGTGTTGTGTTTTTATCGGGTTCGGATGTGAACCATTAGGGCTGGCAACTGTTGCCCGAAAAGAAATAATATTTCAGGCACTTGAAATATAGCATGTTTCTTTTTCTCGTGCCAAAAGTTTGGGAGGATGAATTGAGAGTTGTTGGAGAGAGATTTTTTTCAATCTTATAAAAAAAACAACGTTAGGGAAGTTTTTTTTTACTCTTGGAGATGCTCTTAAACCTTAAACACCCTAGCTTACAAAGCCACTGGCGCGTCCGGCGACGCGACAATGAGTGAGAACATCAGCGACATGGAGTTGGCGGCCAGAAGGACATCGTCAGCTTTTGGCTTGCCGTGGAACATGAGAAGATCACTGCAAAGGATGAGAGTGTGCAATGTTATAAACCACGGCGACACTCAGTTTTGTTTTTATGCAACTTTTTTGACCAATCATATTGTTTTGTTGCAGCTCCCAAGCATTTTTATTTGGAGAAGATCGGATTTATATTTTCACTCTTGTACATATTTTTCTTGTACTTTGTTGATCAAATTATATCACATAAATAGTTGTCATGGCAATTTATGCTAATGAAATTATGCCATATCCAATGTTGCAAAATAAAAAGATTTACCATATCAAATTGATCACACATGCATCAGTTAGATCGAGAATAAAGGTTTTTATATCTAAATTTTTTCTTATTTATCCTATTTTACTAAATAATAAATAAATATATATTTCATCTATTACCTTTTAGGCAGTAATAGATGATTTTAACCATATGAACTTATTGCATATAGGGCTCATAGTCATTTGGGAGTATCACAGCAAAACCCGTAACATCTTACGTGGGACCATGACTGTTTGAAACCTTATCTCCTTAGCTTTATGTGCATATGTATAACGTAAAAACAGAGTTTGTATGCGTTCTAAGCGGGACACTGGAATCAGAGGTAGATTCGAAACATGCACTACGCTTAAAAGATTATCACTGCCGGATTATCACCGTCAGTTATTTTTAGAACCAACAGTGATATCGTATCACTAGCGGTTCATAGCTTTAACCTACAGTGATGAATGAGCTATCACTGCCAGTTCATGGCTTGAACTGGTAGTGATAGGTTGTGTACTATCACTGCTGGTTGAAGCCATGAACCGACAGTGACAGACCCACCTATCACTGTGGAGTCGTAGTTTGAACAGCTAGTAATAGGCTCTTTTGCATAAAAGAAATTATAATTTTTTCATATAAGATCGGATAAGATAAATTTTATATCAAAATTATAGTTTAAAGAGACGGTTTACAATTCCAAATATTCAATATAGGTTCTCAGATCAAATATGAGATGATTAAAAATGTTGAAAGGAGACAAAGTCAACACCAAAATTGTAGTACTCGACGAGATCTACAACTTTGTAGTTAATAACCTTTTCATTTGAGTTCATTTCGATTGTGAAATATATAATATAAGATTTGAAATTGTATAGTTAAAAGAATATCATCAGCTATATATTCACATGTGTCGCGTAGCATAGCTGATATATCTGCACTCAAGGGAACATGACACTACTACAGCAAACTTTACCGAGGCGGGCAAAATCGATTAACCGAGGCGGTTTTCGCAATTGTCTTGGTGCAAAAGTCACGGTAAATGAAACCTTAACCAAAGCGGTCCAAATGCCCGCATTGATAAATCAAATAAAAAACAAAAAAGCCCATACCTAGCCCTAATCGGGCCTTGAGCCACCGCTGCTACCCGACGCCGGATCTGGAGCCACGCTGCTGGATCCACCGCTGGTGCACTTCTCCTCGACGGATCCACCCTCCTCCCCGCTGGATCCACTGCCAGCGTGCTCCTCCCCATCGGATCCACCGTCGGAGGGCTCCACCCCACCGGATCCGTCATCGGAGGGCACCTCCCCAACGAATCCGCCGCCTCCACCCCGCTACTCCCCGTCGGATCCACCGCATCCACCTCACAGCTCTACACCGGATCCGCCGCCTCCACCTCATAGCCTCCACCTCGCTGCCAATGGGGAATAAGGGTAAGGCTACCGCCGTCTCCACCTCGCTGCCGATGGGGAAGAATGGGAAGGCCGCCGCGCCTAGGTGAGGGAGGCCGTGCGAGGGGCGCCAAGGGAAAAGGAGAGGGAGGGGCACGCTCGGGGGAGTCATGACCGTGAGAGAGAGGGAGCGGGCACGCTCGCGGAGTCGCAACTACGCGAGTGAGGAGGAGGGGTGTCGTCACGGCGTAGGGGCGAGGCCGGGCCGCCGCGAGGCGCCGCTGGGCCACCGCTCGGGTGAGGGAGAGGGAGAAGCCACGTGGGGAGGGGAGGAGTCACGCGGCGTTGCCTGTCGCAAGGGGGCACGGTGCTGAGGGAGAAGAGAGAGTGAGGTGGGAATGAAACCCTAGGTTTAGTATTTATACTTGGGCCCCTATCGGGCCTTGGTCTAGGCCTGTTTGGGCCTCGACCTTATTTTCCCAGGCGGGCAAGTTAGGAGGTCCGCCTCTAAAAATGGAGGTATTTTTGGAGGCGGGCCACTTATAAGGCCCGCCTCGGTTAATAAAAAGCGACTGCCTTGGTTAATCCCAGGCATTAACCGAGGCAGTTGAATTTTCTGTGAAGGGGACCGAGACGCCTAAGAGGGGGGGGTGAATTAGGCAACTTAAAATTCTAACTCTAAACTATGGCCTCTTTTTCTAACCCTAGCAAAACCTATGCAAAAGATAAACTATCTAAATGTGCAACTACGGTTTTGCTAGTGTATTGCTATCTCTACCGCAAAAGGAGTAATGTAATTAATGTAAATGCAGAAGCTTAAAGAGCAAGGTAGAGATATGCAAACTCCCGTTGATGACTCCGATATTTTTACCGAGGTATCGAGAAGCGCGCAAGTTTCCCCCTAGTCCTCGTTGGAGCCCCTCGTAAGGAATCCCTCGAAGGGCCAAGCTCCCGGTCGGGTAACTCCGTGGATAGCCTCGGGCCTTCCCCACGCGCAAGTGGGTCTCCGACGTGCCTTCCGGCAAGGCTCTCCCGGATGCTCCCCGCCGTCTTCACTATCAAGCTTCCGGCCGAAACACCGCGGGCCTTGTTCCCTCCGGTACACTGTGGCGGCCACACCACAAACGCGGTTGGTGTGATCTCGCAGGACTACAAGCCCTCCGATGTACAACAATGGTGCGCGCATGCACCGAGTGGTAAGAGGTATGCAAACCTCACTAAATACTAGGCCTAAACCTAGAGCAAGCGCATAAACGGTGGTCTAATCAACCTAAGCACTTCGCAAAGCACCTACGCTAGTCACCTAATGAATCACTAAGCACTATGCAAGTGGAGATCACTAAAATAGTGTATCAACACCCTAGATATGTTTTCTTAGCTCCACACACCTCATTTGGCCGATTGCGGGTTGTATTTATAAGCCCCACTGAGAAAGTAGCCGTTGGAGACGAAATCCCGCTTTTCTGCTACTGACCGGACGCTGATCACGTCCTGACCGGACGCGTCCAGTCATCCCGACCGTTAGAGCTATGATCAACTGATCAAACGCTGTCAGCGTCTGGTCACCCGCCACCGGATGCGTCCGGTCGTATTTTCGCCGCTCTAGAACCTCTCTGTACTCGACCGGACTCTGATGTCCTGTGTTCGGTCGATCTGCCGCCAGCATCCGGTCCAACGTCTAGTCGCGCCTGTTGCCGAGCCTCTTGATTGGAGCGTCCAGTCACTTTCCTCTAGCGTCCGGTCACTTCCGTGAGCTCGTTTCTTTGCGATCTTGCGTACGGCTTGGTTTCTATCTTTATGCTTGGACTTTGCTTCATATCTTGGGTCTTCTTTTGTGCTTCTAAGGTCTTGCTTATGGTGTTGATCATCGGATCATCACGTCGCCTTCGTCCAAGTCACGTCTTGCATCCTATTGAACTACAAACAATCACTTATAAATTCATTAGTCCAATTTAGTTGTGTTGATCATCAAACACAAAAAATCCAAAGTAAATGGACCAAGGGCCCATTTTCCTTACAATCTCCCCCTTTTGGGTGATTGATGACAACACGACCAAATCAAGCAAATAATAAAAATTTGCAATTTAAAATCTATCTACTTGCTAGGATGCAATGCAAGGGGCAAGGTTACATGATACTAAAAAAATACTACTTGTAAGACTAAAAGATACTACATAAAACTTATCTTGCCTTTGTAAATATCCCCATGTGACATTATGGATTTAAGCCTTGCTTCTTATAAATTCTCCCCATTACATAGGTAATCCATAATCCACTATCCTCCCTTTCTCGGACCGTTACCACTTGTAGACACCACTTGTAGGCCATTACCACATGTAAATTATTATGGTCTAGCTTTTGGTCCTACAAATTAGTGCTTGCTTTTGGTCCTCTAAATTCTCCTCCTTTAGAATCAAACACCGAAAAGGAAGACATTAGTAGCACAAGGGAGGGTCAAACTTTGTGATCCTTTATGTGTAGAGTGGAATAGGTCATAAAATTTGACTCTCACATTATATAGATTAAGCTCCCCCAAAATATATGCATACATATGATAGAGGGCAAAGCATATGCATAATTGGCAAATTTTTGCACAAGGGAATTTAATCTATATAATGCATGGAGAAAGCATATAAATTTCAAAATGAAATCAACATGATAATATTGGTTTAGAAATACCACATGTGGAAACCAATTTGATTTCTACCACTTGCAATAGGTTGTGGATATTTGAAGTATGATGCTTAACTCCGGGGACTTCATTTTTCTTGCAATGAGACTACTACACACATGATAAGCTTGAAAAGATATTAGTCTCAAAGTATCCAACTTGTAGAGTAACCTCCCCCTAAATTTGTGCACACAAGTATAGAATACTTGTAGAAAACATGCACATTGATTTTAGAATAAAAAATACCACTTGAAAGATGACATCACATGAATGTGAGTGTCATTTTCAAAGGCGATATTCGGGAGAAATTATCTACAAGTTGGACTTTGGCACATATTAGATGAACAATTATAAGACAAGCTATGTGCCGTACTCCTAAACAATTTTAAACCATGTAGGTTTGCTCCAAGGATTAAGAATGAAAGCGAGCAAGCCTACCATAAGATATACCTAGTGTATGCATGACAAAAGATATAAGCATGCAAATACAAACATAGGCATGAAAAGTAACTAGATGCTTAAAGATATCAATTTGTAAGAAATACCACTTATAGGAAATGCAAATTGATACTACTTGAAGGAAATTGAATCTAGTTACCTAACATGGGAAGAGGAATTTGGGTCCATAGTATTCACTAACCCACTTGGCAATGATCTTGTTCATCATGATGCACCCCATGAAATGCACCCATACTTTGTCAAGTCTCCAAATTCTCCGATGTCCATTGGACTTCTCACTTCTCTTTCAGGATCCAAACCTTCTTGGTGCTCTTCATGTTGGAAATGGTCTCCTTTGGCACCCAAAAGCGTTTGACCCCATTGTTGACTTGCTTGTTCACCTTGATGGCCACCACCTTGTCATTTTTCTTCTTCTTTAACAAGTATGGTGTGGAGGCCTTTTTGTCCACCTTGTTGGTGTAGGTGTTGAAGAGCTTGCTTGTTTGCTTCTTCTCTTTCTTCTTTGCCCCTCCCCCATTCTTCACCTTGCACTCATAGGACTTGTGACCTTCCTTGTGGCACACGTAGCAAACCATGGTTTATCCTTCATCAAGTTTCTTCACTCCTTTGATGGTGTTATCTTGATGAAGTTGGGCTTGCTTCGTCTTGTCTTTCACTTGAGTCAAGTCCTTGGTGAGGCAAGCTACTTCTTGCTTGAGTTGCTCATTCTCCTTTGCAACCTCTTGTGTGCATGTATCTACTATAACTTTCTCAACATAAACTTGGTTGCACAAAGATGAGTCTAAACATAAGTCATTACAAGAAGTAGAAGCATCCTTTTTAGGCATGTTAAAGATAGAGCTTTTCTTTTTATATGCCTTGGTGAGGGTTGTACTAACGGCTTCAAGATTAGCAACTTTATTAGTTAGCTCATCATAATGTTTGCACATGGTTTCTATTTTAGCAAGCAAACTTTTATAAGCATCTTATGAGCTAGCTAACTTTTCTTTTAATCTTTTATTTTTCTTTACTAGTTGCTCGTCATTGATTATGCATGCATTTGTTGTTGCACTAGCCTTAAGTTGCTCAATTTTAGTAGATAGTTCAACATTGAGATTAGCAAAGTTCTCATATTGTTCAAGCAAAGTTTTGTATGCTTCTTGTGAACTATTTAGCTTTTCTTTTAATTTTTTGAGCTTCTTTTGTTGACTAGTGCAAACTTTAGCATAATTAAGATTTTGTTGCACACTTTCATCATAAGAAGGCATTTCATCATCACTATCACTCTCACTAGAGGATGAGCTTTTGTTACCTCATGCCATAAGGCACATACAAGAAGAGCTTGATGATGAGTGCTTACGCCCTCGCCTCTTGTGATGGTGTTCTTCTTCACTTGAAGAATCATCCCATGACCTTATTGATGTGATGGCTTGGTTCTTGCATGCCTTCTTCTTTGTCTTGGGTGTGGGCTTGTTTGGACAAACTTTCACAAAGTGCCCCAACTCGCCGCATCCATAGCATCCTCTCTTTCTTTGCTCATTTCTTTGATTGGTAAAAATGAGATCTTGGATTTGGATGGGCACACCCTTGACATTGAGCCTTTGGATCATCTTCTCCACCTTGTTGATTAGTTTGATTGATTCTTCATCAAGGTCGAAGGTGGAGGAGGAAGATTGATCATCTTCACTTGAATCTTCTTCATCATCATCATCGTCCTCATCTTCTTCTTCATCTTCACTTGAAGAGCTTGAGCTTGAGCTTGTCTCAACTTGCTTGCCCTTCATCTTCTTTTTCTCGCTACATGCAAGTGCTTTGCCTTTGCTCGATGAAGAGGCTTCGTCTTGACCCATCTTATGTGACATTTCAAATGCCACTATCTTGCTAATGACTATGTCCGGAGTCATGGTGCTCCAGTTCTCCATGTTGTGAAGGATGGTGATGATGCTTGCATATTTCTTTTGTGGTAGCACAAAGATGATCTTCCTCATGATGTCCGCATCATCTAGCTTTGTTAATCCTATTGAGTGGAGCTCATTGATAATTAGATTCAAATGAGAGTATATATCACGAACAAGCTCATCATCATTCATTGTAAAGGAATCATAATTTTGTTTAGCTAGACAATATTTTTGCTCACGGACATTAGATGTGCCATCATGGAGCTCTTGGAGTTTTAACCAAATTTCATGTGCCATATTTAAAGTGAACACTTGGTTAAACACATCCATGCTAAAAGATTCAAACAAGCAATTCTTAGCTCTAGCATTGAAATGCTTTTCCTTTTCTTCACTCTTTGTGGGTTTATCGGGATTCTTAATGGGTTTCTTCCCGTCACGAGTGACTCTCCAAACTCCCAAATCAACCGTCTCAAGATAGCAAGCCATTCTAGCCTTATAATAAGGGAAGTTAGTGTCATCAAAGTGCGGAGGCCTAGAGGTATCCATCCCAACCACTCTAAATAGCGTCGGCTCAACGGCGGTTAAGCCAAAAGTCCAAATTGAGCCAACCGGCTCTGATACCAATTGAAGGGGACTGAGACGCCTAAGAGGGGGGGGGGGGGTGAATTAGGCAACTTAAAATTCTAACTCTATACTATGGCCTCTTTTTCTAACCCTAGCAAAACCTATGCAAAAGATAAACTATCTAAATGTGCAACTACGGTTTTGCTAGTGTACTGCTATCTCTACCGCAAAAGGAGTAATATAATTAATCTAAATGCGGAAGCTTAAAGAGCAAGGTAGAGATATACAAACTCTCGTCGATGACTTTAGTATTTTTACCGAGGTATCGAGAAGCGCGCAAGCTTCCACCTAGTCCTCGTTGGAGCCCCTCGTAACGGCCAAGCTGCCAGTCGGGTAACTCTGTGGATAGCCTCGGGCCTTCCCCACGTGCAAGTGGGTCTCCAACGTGCCTTCTGGCAAGCCTCTCCCGGATGCTCCCCGCCGTCTTCACTATCAAGCTTTCGGCCGAAACACCGCGGGCCTTGTTCCCTCCGGTACACGGTGGTGGCCACACCATAAACGTGGTTGGTGTGATCTCGCAAGACTACAAGCCCCTCTGATGTACAACAACAGTGCGCGCAAGCACCGAGTGGTAAGAGGTATGCAAACCTCACTAAACACTAGGCCTAAACCTAGAGCAAGCGCATAAGCGGTGGTCTAATCAACCTAAGCACTTTGCAAAGCACCTATGCTAATCACCTAATGAATCACTAAGCACTATGCAAGTGGAGATGACTAAAATGGTGTATCAACACCCTAGATATGTTTCCTTAGCTTCACACACCTTATTTGGCCGGTTGGGGTTGTATTTATAAGCCCCACTGAGAAAGTAGCCGTTGGGGACAAAATCCCGCTTTTCTGCTACTGACCGGACACTGATCACGTCCTGACCGGACGCGTCTGGTCGTCCCGACCGTTAGAGCTGCGATCAATTGATCGGACGCTGCCAGTGTCCGGTCACCTACCACCGGACACGTCCGGTCGCATTTTCGCCGCTCTGGAACCTCTCTGTACTCGTCCGGACTCTGCTGTCCTGCGTTCGGTCGATCTACCACCAGCGTCCGGTCCAACGTTCGGTCGCACTGTTGCCGAGCCTCTTGATCGAAGCGTCCGGTCACTTTCCTCCAGCGTCTGGTCCAGCGTCCGGTCACTTCCGTGAGCTTGTTTCTTTACGATCTTGCGTACGGCTTGGTTCCTATCTTCATGCTTGAACTTTGCTTGACATCTTGGGTCTTCTTTTGTGCTTGTAAGGTCTTGCTTATGGTGTTGATCATTAGATCATCACGTCACCTTCGTCCAAGTCACGTCTTGTATCCTATTGAACTACAAAACAATCACTTGCAAATTCATTAGTCCAATTTGGTTGTGTTGATCATCAAACACCAAAATCCAAAGTAAATGGGCCAAGGGTCCATTTTCCTTACATTCTGCCCACCTCCGAGGTCCATTCCAAAATGCCCCATAAAAGATTTTTGGGAGAATTATCTATTTGGCACCGAAACAAATCAGTGTTTTGTATTTGGCGCTCGAAAATTTGAAATTTCCTATTTGGCATCAAGTTAAAAATTCCTTTCTTAAATGGCACCTGTTAGTTGATTGGTTTGACCGTGTCAGTTTTTTCTCCCTATATCCAATGTACCCCTCTGTTAGATACAGAAGACTAAAATTTGGCCAAGCCCCCAGAATCCTAGATCCTGCGACCTTCTTCCTCGGCTTTGTTGTGCCACTATGCGAGGCTGCCCTGGCTCCACGGCCGGAGCGTGAGCAGGCCACCCCGCGGGAGGCCGCCCCCGTCCTCTGCTCGACGAGTCGTGGCCTAGGGAGGGGGGCATGGCCTGAGCCGCCGCAGCCGGCTAGCGAGGCTCCTCGACGAGCCGCGACCTGGGGGGTGGCGTTGGAGATGGTTGTGGCCGTGCGAGTAGCTGTTAACGTGGTGGCGGAGCTTGAGCGCATGGCGCGGCGAGCAAAGGTATAATCGTAAGCGAGAGGGAGAGCAGCAGGGTAGCGCCGGTGGTATCTCGGCAGGTTGCTGCGTGGCCAAGGGCGTGGGTTTGGGTGCGTACGGCGCGTAGGCGCGTGTGACGGCGTGACCGCGGACTCGTGGCGGCGGGCATCTGTGCGCGGGGCTTCGACTTCGTAGGGGACTCCGTGGGGGAAGAAAGGAAGATGTCATGTGGGTCCACATATCAGATAATAGTAGAAGGGCAGTTTACGCAATACAAGGATACAGTAACCTGCTGATGGGCTCTATATATCGTCTATAAAGAGTTTAAAAAGACAGATTTCAAACATCAATGGAATTATATTGGCCTAAATAGTAATGGTTTATTTCTAATTCGTAAAAATTGTAATGTCACCAATTCAAATAACCTTTTATGATTTCTTTATTTGACAACCTGTTTATTTATTCTTTTCCTATTTGGCACCATGGGTTTCTACTGCAAACAAGGGTATTCATGTCATTTTGCCAGTCACTTGACACCGTTACTGTCCTAAATGGATGGTAGTGACATTTACGAAAGCAAATTTCAACTAGGCGCCGGATAAGAAAGTTCAAATTTTTGAGTGCCAAATACGAAATACTGATTTGTTTCAGTGTCAAATAGATAATTCTCTCAAGATTTTTTGTAGTAGTGTGAGCATTTAGGTCTTGAGTTTTAATCTTGAGAAACACGTATTTTGTGATTTTTTTTGCCACAACAAATTCTTGAGAATGCCCAAAGACAAGAACAAGTCTCAATTCTCAAGCAAATTACTCATATGGACAGTGGAGGTACACAATGATGGTTTTAGGTAATGAAAGAACTTGTATCAAGCAGTGCACACTACCAATATATGTTGGTAGCAGCACTGTAACTCGATAGATGTAAAAACTGCAGTTGTGATTGTGATTTGACACTTCAAAATTTAGTATTGCACCAGTCTGTATATATACTAGTAGGAGCAAGTAGTAGTATTCCGCGCGCGTGAGCTTTATGCATCTATTTGCAGGTATTAAGTCTTTGCGTGATCATAGAACAAGTTGCACTTACTACATGGATAAGGAGGTGTTTGGTTGTCCCACGTAAATTTTAGTCGCTGTCCCATCGGATGTTTGGACATATGCATGGAGTATTAAATATAGACTAATTACGAAACTAATTACATAGTTTGCGACTAATTTGCGAGACGAATCTTTTAAGCCTAATTAGTCCATGATTTGATAATATTTTGCTACAGTAAACATGTGCTAATGATAGATTAGTTAGGCTTAAAAAATTCGTCTAGTGGAGTACTGACGGATTATGTAATTTATTTTTTATTAGTATCCGAACACCCTATGTAACATCCTCTCAATACATCTCCTAAATTTTAGTAACCGGATCCAAACAGCTCCTAAGTCTTACAAATACTCTGTAACTCAATGTAAAAATCGTGGTAATGAATAGTACGAAACGCATCAAAATTTAGTATTGAACTGAAAACTCCAAGCAAGCACAGGCTGTTGCGCTGAAGAACTTCATGCAGCTTTGGCGAGCTGTCCGAGCTCCCTGTCGACGGCGACCTTGAAGGAAGCTGCCTTCCTCGACGACCATCTGCACGGGGAGGAAGCCCAGCCCGTTTGCCACGGCGAGCATTACCTCCTTCATCTCTGCCCGGAACTCGTGCATGTCCACCTTGCCGCTGCCGTCCCTGTCGAACCGCGCGAAGAGGCTGCGGTACAGTCCTGCGAGCTCGTCGGGCGCCACCACGGCGTCGTCCACGCCGAAGTGCTTCTCCAGCACGCGCAGGCTCATGAGCTCCCCGGCCATCTCGGCGTAGGTGAGCAGGCCGTCGTGGTCGGCGTCCAGCGCCGCGAACCGGCCGTCCACCGAGGAGTTGAAGGCGCCCTCGTCCTCCACGAAGCTCCGCACCGTGCTCCCGTCTAGGATCTCTACGCTCATTTTCGGATTCTCTCGGTGTTCTTGGGATGTGTTGGTGTAAGAGTTTTGCTCTGCTCTGGGCTTTGGTTGGTGAGATGGTATCGTCCTGGTTTTTTATAGGGTCGCGAGCGGGTCTGCCTGGAAGGCGCGTTTGGGCCGACGGTTTTTGCTGACGGGTTGTGTTGGGTTGGGTTGGGCACTTGGGCCGGTGGGATTTGACGCCGGTAAGATGCTGTGGGCGCGAGTTGTCCCCGCTGGGCGATTGCTGTTTTTGTGCACCGGACTGGCGGTGCTCGGTAACGACGCGAAGTTTCATTTCTTTTGGCTCGTTCAGCCGTTTGTTTCCACTTGGGCCTGTGGAGAAAACGTGTGCCATGTCGTGACGGTTGTCGGTTGGGCAGTCCGACACCAACGACTTTTAGCGCGTGTCTGACCTTGGGATCACAAGGGATGATGGATTGGATCACGCACGTACGCGCCCGTACGTAGGTAAAGAAGAGTGAGGCTCTCTAACCTTTAATACGCGGGAAATGTGTAGTACCACCGTACACATACGTGTACGTGTACCCTGCATTTTCTGGAAAATATCTAGAAAATAAGTGCGACACCAGGGTTTGAACCCTAATGGGTAGCATCCCACAATGGGTGGCATCCCACTGTACTACCCTACCACTGGACCACAGGCCATTCGCATTTCTTACTTGTTATTTGGTTAAGGGGGTTAAGTTCATCTTTTTTTGTTGAACTGCTCGGTTGAGATGGGTTAAACATATGATATGCGGGTCCCATATATTATTCTTTGGGTCCTTCCTTACGCCCGCCGCTCGTGCCCGCATGTTTACCGCTTGTTTGCAACCATGCAGCCACGACCGCTGCTACTCCGTGCCATAAGGCCGCTCACCATAGCTCCTTCGTGCTAGCGCAGCCGACGACATCGCTCCTCCATGCCCGTGTGACTACCGTCTCAACTCCTCCGCGCAGCCAAGGCCGCCCCTCCACGTCCTCGAGGCCGCCGTTGCTGCTCCTTAGCGTAGTGAAGCCGCTGGCCTTTAGCTCCTCTGTGCTCGCACAGCCCACCGCCGCAGCATGGCTTACCATCCCGCGTGGCCACCACCGGTGCTGCACGTGGCCCGCCGCTGGCTGCTGCGCAACCTACCTCTACTCGCACATGGAAGCACGGAAGTGGGTTCAATTGATTTCTCCAATTTGGAGGAATCGAACAAACCCGAACCTACAAGGAATATTCCCTCTGGGATGAACCCAACTCATCTATTCTCCAAACCAAACATGCAAAAAAAGGGACCCAACCCAATCCATCCCACATCAACCTTGGAAGCAATCACACGCTTAACGGGTGAGGTGAACTAGCTAGCTAGTGAGCGCGCGCTAGCTGCCAGCAGAGGCACCAACACACATGTGGTGTGTTGACGGTAGTTATCATACATATTTTATCCGTCAATTAAACATGCATAAGGGTATAAATGAATCACTAAAGTAGATTTAGGGGTTTAAACTGACAAATTCCACGAGTTTTGGTGAATCTGTGTTTCCAGCAAGATTTAATCAGAAAACCGCTAAGGAGGACCTAATCGTCAAAGAAAAATACGGAATCCCGTCGTGGTACCTGTGTGGGAAGACTCTAGAAAGATCCAGAAGCCACGTCACTAAAGCGAAGCCCGAGTGGTTGAATCCGTTAGTACGGTTGTCCCGTTAAACACGTTGACACGCACATACTTTCACCTATATAAATCCGGTAGTTCGCCGAGTGTCACGAAGGACCTCGGTAAATCAATATCATAACCAAGATCGCATGATTAAGCAAATACACATCACATACACAGAGTTGCAGCAGAAATAATATTATAAATGGGTTCACAAATAATAGTATAAATTTGGATTTTAAAATCGGTTAAGGGAAAACAACATAACTTTCAAATGATTATATTAATATAAGTTCCAAATACATTGCTAGCATAAGTGACATTCTCTGATAAAAGTATATAGATGAGAAATAAATATAGAGTCACCAAGCCCACTGGTGGTTAGCCACCATCTTCAGCAGGCCGAAAACTTCACCTGCAACATGGTGGGATAAACCCTGAGTACTCGAATGTACTCAGCTAGACTTACCCGTCATAAACCAGAAATAAAGTTACACAAAAAATATGCAAGGCTTTATAGGGGGCTGGCTGACTGCAGTAGTAACGAACTATTGGAAATGCTCTCTGTATGTACAGTTAATTTACACACACTGCTGTTGCTACGGGGTATAATTTTGTGAACTACGGAGTACATCTTTAATTAAACTTCAAATTTTTCTCCGAATATATAGCCCTACCCAGATTTAACTGTATTTGATCATAGTACTAATCAACTCTGCTTCTTGCCATCACGTAGTTTTGTCTTGAGTCTGAACTGAAATCAGGCCATACAACATGCCATTCTTACACGCAAAAAGAATACTCTTACAAATTATTATATTTGCGCGTATTAAGTCTTTGCGTGATCATAGAACAAGCTGCACTTACTACATGGATAAGTCTTACAAATACTCTGTACCTCAATGTAAAAATGGTGGTAATGAATAGTACGAAACGCATCAAAATTTAGTATTGAACTGAAAACTCCAAGCAAGCACTGGCTGTTGCGCTGAAGAACTTCATGCAGCTTTGGCGAGCTGTCCGAGCTCCCTGTCGACGGCGACCTTGAGGAAGCTGCCTTCCTCGACGACCATCTGCACGGGGAGGAAGCCCAGCCCGTTGGCCACGGCGAGCATCACCTCTTTCATCTCGGCGCGGAACTCCTGCCTGTCAACCCTGCCGCTGCCGTCCCTGTCGAACCGCGCGAAGAGGCTGCGGTACAGCCCTGCGAGCTCGTCGGGCGCCACCACGGCGTCGTCCACGCCGAAGTGCTTCTCCAGCACGCGCAGGCTCATGAGCTCCCCGGCCATCTCGGCGTAGGTGAGCAGGCCGTCGTGGTCGGCGTCCAGCGCCGCGAACCGGCCGTCCACCGAGGAGTTGAAGGCGCCCTCGTCCTCCACGAAGCTCCGCACCGTGCTCCCGTCTAGGATCTCCACGCTCA
This sequence comes from Miscanthus floridulus, assembly GCF_019320115.1. NCBI lineage: Eukaryota > Viridiplantae > Streptophyta > Magnoliopsida > Poales > Poaceae > Miscanthus > Miscanthus floridulus. The sequence continues at coordinate 78,582,584 of NC_089587.1, forward strand.
TCGCTGGTGTTCTTGGGACGTGTTCGTGTGAGTGGAAAGTGAGAGTTTGCTCTGCTCTGGGCTCTGGCTGCCTGCCTGGTGTCTGGTGAGCGCGATCAGTCGTCCTGGTTTTTTTATAGTGTGGCGAGCGGGTCGTAGGATTGGGGCATTCGGCCGTGCCTGAACCCTGAAGGCGCGTTTGGGCCGACGGTTTTTGCAGACGGGTTGGGTTGGGTTGGGTCAGGCCGACAGGTTTTGACGTGGGTAAAATGCTGTGGGCGCGGCGGTCCGTGCAGGCTGCAGGCCAGTGGACAAAGCATGTGCCGGGTCGGTGCCAATTAGTCTGTCCACCACCAAGCTTCGAAATGGAAGGCGGTTGCTGCTTACCGTGGACGACAGGACGCCACGCGACATTTGGCGTTGATATTTTTCCAACTCGACCTATATATATTTTGTGGTTTATTTTTTCCTAATTTTCTCAACAAATTGCATTTATCTCTACCTGATATTAGCATGGTACTCCCTCCGTAAAAAAAATGATGTTCTCAGATTTTTTAGACAGGTTAGTGGAGAAGAGAAATGTCCCTAATACTCTTAGCATGTCACGCACGATTCCCTTCAAAGAAGAGATGTCGCATGGTTTACTTCCTAACTAAGGCGCGCTGCATACAAGCATGCAGAAATCTGAGGCAAGCAACAAATAATAGCACATCTCAATTGGTAATTTGGCACCAGATCTGTGGACCAACAACGTATCTAAAACTCAGAACATTATTTTTTTAGAATAAATTTTAAATCATAGAACATTATTTTTTTTAGGACGGAGGTAGTAATTTCTTTTGTCTGTCACTCCCGTTACGCCCGTCTCTCCAAATTCGAGTTCAAATATCCTCACTTTCTTCCCCCTACAATGTGGGTTGTGCCATCCGAACTAGTTCTCACCGAATCCAAACTTTGGCACTATAAAAAAAGAAGATTCTCCGTCACATCAAACTTACGGTACATACATGAAGTATTAAATGTTGACGAAATCAAAAACTAATTGCACAGTTTGGTCGTACTTTGCGAGACGAACGTTTTGAGCCTAATTAGTCAATGATTGAACAATTATTACCAAATACGAACGAAACGCTACAGTGCGCTACAGTGTTGGCACAGTGAATTTGGTTGTCCAAAATCGGGCAACTAAACAAGGGCCTGGCTGAAATGTGGGTTGTGCCATCCGAACTACTGCTGGCTGAAGATTTAGAGCTTGCTCATGATAAATGAATGATGCATCAACAGTTATGGATGATCCGCACCAACATTTTGCATGCTTATAAGCTAGATCAACACCAATGACTACTATATATATACTACTACTACCAACAAGCCCAGGATGTCATACAAAATGTAAAAAAAAACAGACTTACTTATTGTGCTTCTCTTGCAATGGGCTATGGATGGAAGAAAGCAAAGATATCTGAAACATTAGAGGAAACCAAAATACCATGCCAAGGCACCGTAAGACAGTCCCACAAAATCCATCCTTATGAACTACGTTCGCGTATAGCAACAGCTGACACCTTACACACCTTAGTATGTCTGAAGAATCCCCATAAGTCGTGGTGCGAGACGGAGGATTCACACCTCGGCTTGTACCAGACCTTCGTAGTCCATCCCAGGGGAGGGATCGGCTCATCCTCTTGAACGGCGTCCTTCTCATCATCATCATCAGACAATACAACGACCTCCACTTCTTCAGATTCTTCTTCTTCAGGCTCTTCCTAGAATGGCTCCGGCGTAGGTGCAGGTACTGGCGAATCAACTTCTTGCTCCAGGGGTTCCTCCTCATGTGGATCCATGAACTCATAGAAGCCACGAGGTAGGTAGTAGCCTCCGGTGTTGATGCGAGCGGTCTTATTAGCACGAGGCATCTACATAATTAGATTTAGTCAGACTAGAAGTAATATTTTTCACAACAGAGTGAGGCAAAAGAAGCATAAAATTTAGCAAATAACAAGGGTGAGATGGAAAGCATGAAATGAGTGAAGCAAAAGAGGCTAAAACGTCCATTGCTAACTAGGCTTGCGTTCTACAGTCAACACGGCTCCGATACCAATCTGTCACACCCGATTTTAAGGATAAAATGGGATGCATAATCTTATGTGCGCTCAGAGATCGGTCACACACATAAGCCGACAAATTATAAATAGTATCATCACAAGTGTTTATTACATCACGAATAATAAGACATAGTCTTCACATAAATATAGCGGAACTATAAAGAAAAATCTCGCGCAGAAGCTCCATATCACAGGGACGTCAACTGGTTGACCACAAGTCTAGTAATCCTCAGGAAAGTCGTCATTACCATAGTCATCTGTTACCCATCCGGGATTTTTATTCAAATAATGAAAATAAACAAGCGTAAGTTCGTGTCGTACTCAACAAGTGTAACATGGGGTTCATGAGGCTCAAAAGGCTTGACAAAGGTTTAACATCGTTTAGCTTTTAGTTGTCACAATTTTAGCATAAGAGTGGCAACAAGTTGTTTCAATCCCAAAGTAGAACACATGATCAATGTAAACAAGAATAATGAATAGCATAAACAGATAATTCTTAGTGATCATCTATTCCGTAAATATTACAAGGCCGCTCGTGACCGTGAGCACGGCTGATATACCAGTTTTACACTCTACAGAGGTTGTACACTTTCACTGTGAGTCGTGATACCTATATGCCCGGGTTAATTACTCCCAAAACACTTCCAAGGTGAGCAGGCAGGGGTCACTATGAAGCCTTTCAAAGGTTCGTCTAACAAGTTAGGACCATTAGATTTACTCAGCAAACAGATGTAGAGCCCCCTTTCCTGATGGCACAATAACGCGTAGCCTATACTCAAGGGGACAGAGGCCGCACTATACACGATTCGTCAAGCCATTCTTATGCCAATAAAGGTAACCTCTAACAAGCTAAAAAAGGTCTGATACTGAGCTAAAGCCAGAGCTATGTAGCCCTCACAGCTGTACTGTAAGTCCCGGATGATACTTACAGATAAGTCCTTAGGGAGAGGAATCCGAAGCATTTAGAAAGTAGCTAAACACTCCAGCCCCCTGTTTTCATGTTGCTAAAAAGTCATGTTTTAATGTTTATTGCATATACCATTAGTCAAGTTATAAGATCATGGTTTAGTTGAGCACTAGCAAAGCTACCCAATGCATATCCCATAGGCGACAAGGTATAAGTTCAATTCTAGGGAACCCCTATCAAGGTGACACATGCAAACATGAATTAAATGTATTAAAGTTGATAGGAAATAAGGTTCATCCCATGCTATACTTGCCTTGAACAAAATGCTCCTGCTGATCCTGCTCATCAAAGTAGTACTCTTGATCACCCACGAATTGCTCACCGTCTATACTCGATAATCACAGCAACATACAAGCATCCAGAAGCAATCATGCATAGCAAACAAAAGCTATAGATTAGAGAGTACACCAACAATATAAAATCAAGATAAAAAGTTTGCAAAACGAATCTATGTCTCACTACGAACACACAGACGCGAAGATCACAAAAATCAGAGCTAAAACGAAGAAGTTATGTATTAAACAAGATTTCCTTTATTAAAATAATGGATTAAATCTAACCTTGAATTTCAAAAGTTGAGAACATACTTAACAGTAGTATGAACATGTAGATTACTCAATTACGAATCTAACGCAACTTGAACGGATCAAATCAGAGTTAAAACGAAGATTTTATGGCTAAAATAAGATTAGTGGTAAAACTGTAAATAGTTGAAACTTAATTTTTGAATTTAAATAAATAAAATTAGATTTTAAACCGAACCAGGGATTACAGACATGAAAATGAAGAAACACAGGGGTGCTTCAACAAAATTGCAGGGACGGCGGGTTGAGATGCAAATAATTATAAGGGCCTTTTTGCAAAACTACAGGCGAAGGGGTATGTTTAGATTTGATCCGTTGGATCACGATTGAACGGCGCAGATTAGATCGGAGGGGAGGGGAAACGGCCGGCGAGGATGGCAGCGAGCTCCACGGCGGCGCCATGGCCGAAGATGGGTGGCGCGTATGAAACATGGCCTACGGACCACGGATTCAAGAGCCGAAGACACCGGGAGAGAGAGAGGAGAGCAAGGCGAACTTGACTAAGTAGCTTACCTCAGCATGAAGCGAACTAGAGCAGCGTGGTGCTCGTGAGGCGGCAGAGATGGTGATGGTGCTAGGGTTAGAGTGGCTCGGTGCAATGCGAGGGCAGCTGTGGCTCCGAAGCTTGGGACAGGAGCGGCACGATGCGGGCATCCGGTTTTTATGGCCAGGAGCAGCATGGGGCACAAGACAAGGAAGGAGGCGTGGGCGGCGCTAAGTTGGAGGCGGCAACGGCAGAGTCCGACGTGGATACACGTTGAAGGAAGAAGAAGATAGCTGACAAGCGTGACCCGGTTGACAGCGGCTCAGGGCGTGGGAGAGGAACGACGTGGGCAACACGGGTCGACCTGTTGGCTTGCTTTGCTGGGCCGCGCAAAGAAGCAGAGGCCGCGCGGCACGGAGCTGGGTCAGTGCCTGAGCGAGAAGAGAGGAAGCTAGGCCAGGAGCAGGAGGCCCATGTAGGGGGGAAAGAAAATTTTCTTTCTCTTTTTTTCTTTTCTAATTTTCCAAACCAATTTTAAAATACAAATTCAAATCAATTTGAAGTTTGATTTCAAACCACACAATTAAAAAAAATATGCAGCAGCATGAATGCATAGACATGTATGTAGACCTATATTTGATTTTAATTTTAACAAAGTTATTATTTTTCTAAATTTAAATGCTCACAAAATGCATAATTAAATCATTTTCCCCTATTTTAAAACCATGCAAATTTTAGGGTGTTACAAGTTCGACGGTCTCGAGCTCAGTCACATCCTGAGGTGTCTCAATGAGGTGGCCGACGCGCTGGTGAAAACGGCATCCGACCGAGAGCCAGTGCCGATGGGCATCTTTGCCAGCGATCAGTACAAACTCTCGGTCCGCTACGAGGAGCCAGAACAGACCAGTGATGGGCCGCCTGCCCTAGGCTCAGGGCCTAACCAGCCGATGGCTCCATCCGACCCCTAAGTCATGGAGCTTGACGAGGATCCAGCGATAGAGCCCGACCCTCTAGCCGACTGGAGGACGCCTTACCTTGACTACCTCCTCCGTGAGGCGCTGCTGACGGACAAAATGGAGGCTCGACGGCTCACGCGTCGCACCAAGTCCTTTGTCGTTATTGAGGGCGAGCTCTACAGGTGAAGCCACACTGGGATCCTATAGCGCTGCATACCCATCGAACAAGGGAAGCAGTTGCTGAGTGCTATCCACGGTGGGGTCTACGGGCACCATACCGCACCTAGGACCCTGGTCGAAAATGCCATCTAACAAGGCTTCTACTAGCCGACCGTAGTAGCCGACGCTGAACAGATTGTATGCACCTGTGAAGGGTGTCAATACTACGCTCGGTAGACCCACCTACTGGCCCAAGCACTCTAGACGATCCGCATCACGTGGCCGTTCATGGTCTGGAGGCTTGATCTGGTCGGACCTCTCAAGAAGGCACCTGGTGGCTATACGCCCTTGTTTGTCGCCACAGACAAGTTTACAAAGTGGATAGAGGCTCGACCGATCTCCGTGATCAAGTCTGAGCAAGCCGTGTTGTTCTTCCTTGACATCGTCCATCGCTTCAGAGTCCCATACTCCATTATCACGGACAACAACACGTAGTTCACCGGGAAGAAGTTCCTCCGGTTCTATGATGAATACCGCATCTGCGTCGATTGGGTCGCCATGGCACACCCCCGCACGAACGGGTAGGTCGAGCGCGTGAACGACATGGTCCTACAAGGCCTCAAGCCAAGGATCTTCAACTGGTTGAACAAGTTTGGCAGACGATGGGTCGCGGAACTTCTCACGGTGCTCTAAAGCCTAAGGATGACCCCCAGCCGAGCCATTGGCTACATGCCATTCTTCATGGTCTACGGTTTTGAGGCTATCCTCCCGATCGACCTCGATTATGGAGCACCGAGGGTCAGGGCGTATGACGAATAGGGAGCTGAGGCATCCCTTGAGAATGCCATGGACCATCAAATGAAGCGCACGACGTTACCCTCCTCCGCTCGGCCAAGTACCAGCCCGCGCTGTGTCTGTACCATCACCGACGAGTGCGGGGTTGGGCCTTCAACGTCGGGGACCTGGTGCTCCGCCTCGTCTAGAGCAACAAGAACCACCACAAGCTCTCTCCGTCGTGGGAGGGACCGTACGTCATCGTGGAGGTACTCCAACCAGTCACCTATAGGCTCAAGACCATTGACGACGAAGTCTTCGTCAAAGCCTGGAACATCGATCAGCTATGTCGCTTTTACCCTTAATTTATGCACGCTTTCTCTTATCGGTTTCGCTATCGACTCCTCGATCTTTAGTGACACCTGACCCCAGCAACGGCAAGGGGTCGGGCCTCACCCGGGGGTTGATAAGAGCATATCTATCCGATAGACATTCTCTATGCCCAACCCTTTCTCACATTAAGATCTAGAAGCAAGGGTTATGGAAATAAATGCTGAGTAAAACTGGTCGGACGACAAGAAACCTACGCCCCAATGGCTATGACATTTTTGCTCACCAGCGTGATCAGAATTTTTTGCCCGCACCCCAAGCTTTTTAGCCTTAACTATGGAAAGAGTTTGAACGCATAAAATAGTATATCTACCCAGCAAACATTCGTTGTGCCCGACCCTTTCTCATGTTAAGATCTAGAAGCAAGGGTTGCGAAAACGAACGCTGAGTAAAACTGGTCAAAATGCAAGAAACCTACGCCCTAGCGCCTACGGCGTTTTTGCTCACCAGCGTGATCAGATTTTTTTTTCACCCGCACCCCGAGCTTTACAGCCTTAATGATGAAAAGGGTTGAAATGCATTAACCTTTTTCTATAAAAAGGGGAGAAGAGCTAAAAATCTATTTGGCCATAACGAAATTTAAGAGCTTGTCCACTTATTACAAGTTCGTCGCCTGTCTTATCTACCTAACTAATTTTTTGGGGGGTTGATCTTATCCACTATCTTGGTTGATAAGTCCTATGCCAGAGGGGCTAATGGGGACGGGGATCCTAATCTTCCATCAGGTAGAGGTAACTATCATTGTGGCGGAGAATGACACACCGATCCAACTTCAGATCGAAAGATCAAACCCTGCAATCTTAGCACCACAACTCCTCTAGTTATCAACCAAGTCACAGACTAGGTTGACCTCGCCAAGAAGGCTAATCCCTGCCTACACAGCGAAGAACACAAGCAAGAACAAGAAAAAACACAACCAAATTGCAGATGAATGATTAATCTCACGAAGTTAGGGCCTCACAAACCGATGAACGGTGAAACTGTTCTTGATAGAATAATCTAAACAAAACTCAAACCCTAATGGAGGGGCGGTGGCTGTTTATGAAGACTCTAAGGTCATGCAAGACCCCTGGATGTGCCCCTAATGGACCAAAACACGATACATGGTCCAACGGACCAAACGATGGTGTCGCAGCACCCTGATAGATTTGGGATGCTGACTTGTGACCATGATTCCCGTTGATTCCAAATAGCTTTTGATGTGAGACCACTTGGATTGGCTTCCTTATCAAATTAGCTTTCCATCCATATGTGGATTGTTGAAAACAGAGTCCGGATGTGTCCTGAGTGACCAGTTTAAGGCAGACTGGTCCTAGAGGCCGAGGCAGACTCGAAATCATGTTGGACCGGGCCTCCGGTTCCTGTTGGACGTCCTTGCTGGTCATCATTTCCTCCACCTCTTCCTCTAAGTCCCTCATGACCCTCTCCAATGTTCCTAATCAATATAACATCATTAGGTAGCAATCTATTCTCAAAAGTATGAAAAGGATCACTTAAGAACGAGCTCACCTCTAAATTAAGTTGTCGCCTTCGAGCTCGGGTCATTGTATCTTGCATAATGGTTGGAGGATCAGCGGGTGCTTCTGAAGGAGTGATGTCCTCATCATCCTCCCCCTCTTGAAATGGAGTCGTCCTCGACTCAAGCTCATCTTCTTCTCCCAAATAAGGTTTCAGATATGTAATGTTAAAGGTGGGACTAACCCTGAACACGGGTGGCAACTCAAGTTTGTAGGCATTATCATTTATTTTCTCAATGATCTTATAAGGACCAGCTGCTCTTGGCATTAATTTAGACTTATGCAACTCAGGAAATCTATCTTTTCTTAAATGTAACCAAACCAAATCACCCGGTTCAAGTTTAATCTCTTTTCTACCTTTACTACCAGCAATTCTATACTTTTCATTCATTCTTTCAATATTTACTTTAGTTCTTTCATGCAACTTATGAATAAAATCAGCATGCTCTCTAGCATCACTATATATTCTCTCAGTGGTAGGTAAAGGCAAAAGATTAATAGGAGCACAGAGATTAAAACCATACACTACCTGAAAAGGACTTACCTTGGTGGTGGAATGTTCCGCCCTGTTATATGCAAACTCCACATGTGGCAAACACTCTTCCCACATCTTCAAATTGCGCTTCAAAATTGCCCTCAACATGGTGGACAATGTTCGATTCACAACCTCAGTTTGCCCATCAGTTTGAGGATGACATGTTGTAGAAAACAACAGCTTGGTCCCTAATTTATTCCACAACGTGCGCCAAAAATGACTCAAGAATTTTGCATCACGATCTGAAACAATAGTAGAAGACATACCATGCAAGCGAATGATTTCTTTACAGAAAAGGTCAGCAATATGAATAGCATCGTCGCTCTTATGACAAGGAATAAAATGTGCTATCTTAGAAAAACGATCACCCACCACAAAAATAATACCCCTCCCCCTCTTAGTCCTTGGCAAACCCAACACAAAATCCATAGATATATCAGCCCAAGGAATAGAAGGAACAGGAAGAGGCATATACAAACTATGTGGGTTCAATCGCGACTTAGCTTTTTGACATGTGGTGCACCGAGCCACGTACCGTTCTACATCTCGCCTCATCCTAGGCCAAAAGAAATGTGTGGACAACACCTCCTCTGTCTTCTTGGCTCCAAAATATCCCATCAATCCACCTCCATGTGCCTCCTGTAATAACAAAAGACGAACAGAGCCAACTAGAATGCATAGGCGGTTAGCTCTAAATAAAAACCCATCATTGATCATAAACTTATTCCATGTACATCCCTCTCTACAATTTAGCAACACGTCCTTAAAATCAGGATCAAGCGCATATTGTTCTTTTACTGATTCAAACCCAAAAATCCGACAATCAAGTTGGACAGCAATGTATATCTTCTAGACAAAGCATCAGCAATCACATTATCCTTCCCTTTCTTGTGTTTGATAATATAAGGAAAAGATTCAATAAATTCAACCCATTTAGCATGCCTACGATTCAGATTATTTTGAGAGCGAAGCTACTTAAGCGATTCATGATCAGAATGAATAACAAATTCTTTAAGCCACAAATAATGATGCCACGTCTCTAAAGAACGAACAAGTGCATACAATTCCTTATCATACGTGGAATAATTAAGAACAGGGCCATGCATTTTTTCACTAAAGTAAGCAACAGGTTTACCATCTTGCATCAAAACACCCCTAATGCCAACTCCACTAGCATCACATTCTAGCAAAGTTTGGAAGTTGCAGCAATGGTGCGTGTGTGAGCTTGTCTTTCAAAGTGCCAAAGGACTCCTCATGTGCCTCTCCCCAATGAAACACCACCCCTTTCTTCGTCAACTCATGCAACGGGGCAGCAATGGTGCTGCAATCTTTGACGAAGCGGCGATAGAATCCTACAAGACCAAGAAAACTCCTCACCTATGGATGGGGATCCCGATCTTCCGTCAGGTAGAGGTAACTATCATTGTGGCGGAGAATGACACACCGATCCGACTTTAGATCGAAAGATCAAACCCTGCAATCTTAGCATCACAACTCCTCTGGTTATCAACCAAGTCATGGACTAGGTTGACCTCACCAAGAAGGCTAATCCCTACCCGCACAACGAAGAACACAAGCAAAAACAAGAAAGAACACAACCAAATTGCAGATGTATGATTAATCTCACGAAGTTGGGGTCTCACAAACCGATGAACGGCGAAACTGTTCTTGACAGAATAATCTAAGCAAAACCCAAACCCTAATGGAGGGGCGGTAGCTGTTTATGAAGACTCTAGGGTCATGCAAGAGCCTTGGACGCGCCTCTAATGGGCCCAAACATGATACATGGTCCAATGGACCAAACGACGGTGTCGCAGCACCCTGGTAGATTCTGGATGCTAACTTGTGACCATGATTTCCATTGATTACGAACAGATTTTGATATGAGACCACTTGGATTAGCTTCCTTATCAAATTAGCTTTCCATCCATATGTGGATCGTCGAAAACAGAGTCCGGATGTATCCTGGGTGACCAGTTTAAGGCAGACTGGTCCTGGAGGCCGAGGCAGACTCAAAATCATGTTGGACCGGGCCTCCGGTTCCTGTTGGATGTCCTTGCTGGTCATCATTGCCTCCACCTCTTCCTCTAAGTCCCTCATGACCCTCTCCAATGTTCCTAATCAATATAACATCATTAGGTAGCAATCTATTCTCAAAAGTATGAAAATGATCACTTAAGAACGAGCTCACCTCTAAATTAAGTTGTCGCCTTCGAGCTCGGGTCATTGGACCTTGCATAATGGTTGGAGGATCAGTGGATGCATCTGAAGGAGTGATGTCCTCATTAGGGGCCACCTCCTTCCCAATGTCATCCATCCTAGCGTCGGTGTAGACAGGCATGAGAACTATCGCAGGTAAGTCCTGTGCTAGAGGGGCAACCTCCTTCTCGATGCCGTCTAGCTCGACATCGGTGCAGACAGGCATGAGAACCATCGTAGGTAAGTCTTATGCCAGAGGGGCCACCTCCATCTCAATGTTGTCTAGCTCGGCATTGGTGTAGATAGGCATGAGAACTACCACAGGTAAGGTGGGATACGGAGCTGAAAATGCTCCTATGGCCCATTCAGGCCCAGGAGTTCGAAGGCTAGCCCTCCGACGGCTTTACAACCGCTCTAGGGCGCCCTTAGAGTGAGGGGTGGAAAGGGATGAGCCCACTAGCGGCTAATACCTATGTGCACAAGCACCGTGGGCATCCCGACCCACATTCAAGTCTTGGTCGGTTCCCAGTCCATGGTTTTTCCTCGAAGAAAGGCAACGAGCCCTTGGGACCAATCGAACGGACCCAAGAACTATATGGATTGGCCATTGAGAATCTGGAGTCGGTCACCAGCTGACCCATGCCAGACCCTCACGAACGGGAAGCTAGGGCTCCACTCAGACTAGCCCGTTAACAGCTCACCGAGCACCATGTTTCGTCCATCGAGGAAAAACATGGCACGGCTCAACCCCTCTGTTTTATTGAAAAACGCTTGAGGGATGATAATCACAAAGATGAGCTGACCCCTCGACCGGACCCCTACAATGTGCGAGGGCTCGAGGGAAGTTGGACACACAAGGAGACCGACTGCGCGGTCGTAGGACGATGGCTTGGATCCTAGGGAGGGATACGTACAAAAACTAAGAATAATGTTTCTGAAACAAAAAACGCTTCCTCTTACTAGTTTCGCTATCGTCTCCCCGATCTTTAGTGAAACCTGACCCAGCAACGGCAAGGGGTCGGGCCTCACTCGGGGGCTGATAAGGGTATATATATATATCCTTACTGAAATAGTCGCCATGCCCGACCCTTTCTCATGTTAAAAACCTAGAGGCAAGGTTTGCGGAAACAAACGCTGAGTAAAACTGGTCCGACTGCAAGAAATCTATGCCCCAGCGGCTGTGGCACTCTTGCTTACCAGCGTGATCAGAGTTTCTCAGTTTCTCACCCACACCTTGAGCTCTACAGTCTTAACAACAGGAAGGGTCAGAACGCATTAACCCCTTTTAGACATAAAAAGGGAGAAAGAACAAATTTGTTCAACCGAAACAAGTTTGTTTAAACGAAACAGAAGGGTTGGAACTTGTCCACTTATTATAAATGCGCCGCTTGACCTATCTGACTAAACTAATCCCTCGAGGGGATGATTTCATCTTCTATCTTGGCAGAAAGGTCATGTGCCAGGGGGCCACCTCCTTCTCGATGTCGTCCTGCTCGGCATCGGTATAGACGGGACCGAAGCCTTGGCTCATCGTCACCAGATCGATGTTCTCGTAATGAGAACGGGTGATCGTGAACGATCAATGAACACCAAAGCAAAGCGCACCCCTTGCCATATCATGTGCTTGGTCCATGATCTAGGTGGCGTGAACCGCGAGCGAGTTTATCTCCTGCTCCGGGGCCAGCTCGAGCTCGTCGTAGACCAGCTGGACGGCGACGCACAGGTTCTCGTGTTCGTCGCTCTCCTTCTGGAGGGTGTCCTTTACCTCGGTGAGCTCCTTTTCTAGGCCGCAGATCTTTTTTGGAGTGAACCGTAGGAGAGTCCTACATCCTCCGACGCTACAAGGGGCATGGCGGTCAGTTCTCGGCAAAAAATCGTTAAGACAAAAGGACGAGTGTAATACCCTGAAAAATTTTCATTTTTCCAAAATAGATAAAATGATTTATTAAGCATTTTTGTGAGCATTGAACCTAGGGAAATAATAATTTTTATGGAATTAAAATCAAACAAAAGGTTAGAAACTTCTTGATGCCTACATGCTGCTGCATATTTATTTTTGTGATGATTGGTCTTGATTCAAAGTTCAAATGAAATCAAAATCTATTTGAAAGTGCTTTTGGAAATCTATTTGGAAAAAGAAAAGGAAAATCCTTCTCACTCCCTCCCCTCTCTCAATTCGGCCTGCTGGCCCAGCCGCCAGCCCAACCACGCACGCCCTCCTTTCCCCTCCTCCTGTTTTTCTCTTGGGCCAGCCCAACCCGCGCCCGCTCTCTCCCGCAGGCTCGCAACCGCCGCTCCCTTGGCCCAGCACCGCATGGCAATGACCCACGCACCTCCTTCCCTCTCAGCCGCTGACCACCCGGCCCCGCGCGTTAGCGCCGTCCCCCTCCTCCCGCAACCACACCGCCCGATCCAAGCCGCAACCGTAGCTCCGCGCCCTTGCCTCACGGCGTCATGGGAGTGTCTCCCCACGCCCGGCCTCTATAAATCGGCGCCGAGCCCATCGCCGCCCCTCCCTACTGCCTCCCTGTCTCAATTTCACATTCACCAAGCACACGGGAGCCAAAACTGCCGCACAGAGGAGCGCCGTGGTCCACCGTTCGTCTTCCGCACGGTCTGCCGTCCTCGAGCTGCCTCTGCCCCCGTTTGTCACCGCGGTGAGCTTCGTCACCTTCCTCTCCTTCTCCCCATGCCATTTATTTTGAGTTTTGTGACTTCTAGAGCCCTAGTCAAATGCGCCGGGAAGCTCCATGCCGCTGGCCATGGCGATCGCCACCTCGGCTGCGTCCTCCTGCCTCCGTATCGGCATGTCCGAGGTCCCCTTTACCCCCTCACTCTCCCGGTGTCCTCGGTTCTTCGAACTATGGCCCGTAGCCACTAAACCGTGCTCGCCGGCATGTTCCTTGCCACCGGCCATGGCTGAGCCGCCGTGGCTGCTACTGTTCCCCGCCGGACTCCTTCTCTCTCCCCCCAGATCTAATCCGAGCCGTCCGTTCTTGATCCAACGGCTCACATAAGCCGATACCCCTTCGCGGGTGATTTTGCTAAAGAGTCCCTTGAGTTTGGACAAATAGAACCCGCCGTCCATAACACTTTTCCTGAGTGCGCTTTCTCCTTTTGAAAACGTAAAATATACTGTTTTAGTCCGAAATACATTTTCAGTATTTACAGAAATGCCACTAGATTTGTTTTGCTCATAAAAACTTTGTTTTAGCTCCGAATTGACACGTTCAAATTGCGTTAGTTTTGTAATTTCATAATCTACGTGTTAGTACCACTGTTAATCATGTTTGCAACTTTTAAATTTCAGGGTTAGGTTTAATTAGGTAAACTGCTACAGGAAACCCCGTTTAATTCATAACTTTCGTGTTTTAGCTTCGATTTTCGTGAACTTCGCGTTGACGTGATCGTAGCGAGACGTAGATTCTTTTCATAAACATTTTATCTTGTTTTCTATACTGCTGGTGTACTGTTCTAACTATAGGATTGTTTGCTTTGCATGAAAGTTCCTGGAATGTTGTATGTTGCCGTGTTGGTCGTGTTTAGATGGTGAGGAACACGTTGGTGACTAAGAGTACTTTGACGACCAGTAGGATCAGTAGGAGTTTGCTAACCAAGGAAAGTATGGCATGGGATCTACCTTGATGCCTATTCACCATTTATTAATTACTCTTTTGCTTGTGTCTAATTTTGATACCCGTAAGGACATCCTAGTGATTGATTATCCTGTACCTTGTTCTCCTACGGGTTATATGCATATGGGTAGTTTGCTAGCGCTCAATATAAATATACATGGGCTACATAATGAACAACGATGCTATGGAAAGAAAAGGTAAAAGTTGTTTTTAACCAACTGAATTATAGGGCGAAGGAGCAAATGACTTTTGATCATGATGCTCTCGACCCTCCATAAGGACTTATCTGTCGGCAAAAGCTGGGACTGATAGTGCAACCATGAGAGTCACATGACTCTGACTTTAGTTCAGAAATAGGACCTTTTCTAGCTTGTTAGAGGTTACCTTTAGGGCGCAAAAGGGGCTTGCCACGTTGGGTATAGGGCTGCCTCTGCTCCTATGTGTATAGCCGCGATGGATATGTGCCATAGGAAAGGGGGGTTTCTACATCTGCCTGCCGAGGAAACCTAGCGGCCCTAACTTATTAGAGAAACCTATGAAATGGCTTCATAGTGTACCCTGCCCGCTCACCTTGGCAGTGATATGAGAGTAATTAACCCAGGCATATGGGAATCACGACTCGCGGTGAATGTGCACCACCTCTGCAGAGGGTTATAAACTGTTATAACAGCCGTGCTCAGGGTCACGAGCGGCCCGAAAAACTCACAGAATAATTGGTTACTCATTGTGGTTCATTTATGATGATATACGATGATAATATGGTGCAAATGATTCTGATATCTGATTATGTGGGTATAAATGGGAGCTTAAGCATAACTTGATAATACTTGATAATAAAATCTTGACTTACTAAAAGTGCTAACTGTAGTAAACCTATGTCATCCTTTTTGAGCTTCATAACCCTATGTTATCTTGTTAAGTATGGAAAGTACTTACGCTTGTTTACTTTCTATTTTTGGATAAAAATCCCAGTTGGGTAACAGATGACAACGTGTATGAAGAGTTTCCTGAGGATTATTAGGCTTGTGGTCAACCAGTTGACCGTCCCTGAGATGGAGTTCCACAAGAGAGTTATCTTTTTATCTTCTGCTATGTGGTGTAAGACTATGTGGTGTTATTAATCGTGATGTAAGATACACCGTGATGATACTTTATATAATTTGTCAACTTGTGTGTGTAGGACTGTAGGACGCAAGCCTAGTTAGAAATGGTCGTTTTAGCATCTTTGCTCCTCTGGTTTCATGCTTACTGTCTCATTCTTGTTATTTTATTAAAATATTTTTGCTTTTCATACCTTAATCTATTATATAAAATTGTTGATTCTATTTCTATCTCACTTTAAATCTATAGATGTCTCGTAACCCGAAGACCGCCCGCCTCAGCACTACAGACTACCGCGCTATGTTCACCCCCCGTGCTCCACAGGCGGAAAAGGAGATTGTGATCATCTCTGATGATGAGGTGGAACCCTTGATCGAGGATGATGAGGAGTGGATGGCTACCCCGACACCTGCACCTGCTCCTACTCCAACTGTTGCACCTGTCTATCCTACTGTAGCTACCCTAGCGGAGTCATCAGCTACTCACCTACACCTGTGCCATTGCCAGCTGTTCCTGTGGTGGATGAGGAGATAGGCTGGAAGTGCAAATACTACTTCAAGCTAGCCCCGAAGACGGCCTACTACCACACCCTCCTTACTCATGTGCTAGATGACTACTACCCTGATCTGCACGCCTCCATCAGCTATCATTGTGTAGAGTACCAGCATCCTTTGGAGGCAACCTTTTGGAAGGTAGAGCTGGTTGTCACTGCTTGGAATGACATAAAGAATGGACATGAGGTGGAGACTGTCCACCATGCCACTGCCACTGCCAGAAGGGCCCATGCATTGGATGGCATGGAAGATGCAGCGTAGGACGCTTACATTTACTACCATGGTCGTCGTTTTGAGGCCATAAGGAGGATCGTTTTAGGTACCTTCCTCGCAATGATCATGAGGGTAACTGGTAGGTCCTGGCACCATCAGAAAGTGACCCAACTCTGGAAGCAACAGTGCAACATGTCCATGCCATGCAGGGGGTAGATGAAGAGGTCAAGGGAGAGCTGCGTGCATCACAGAGGGCCGAGAGGCGCCTCCAGAAGCAAGTTGATGAACTACGTGCTCAACTTGGGCTGCCACCGATCTACAAGAAGAAGCGCCAGTCGTTCACCATGATTGACACTGCCCCATAGGTGTTAGGTGCCTTGTTTAATGTTACAACGTTGTTAGTTCGAGTGTCATGTCTAGTCTTGTTTGGTCTTGTGAACTTTAATGATTAGATGTTTTTAATTGTGAACTTGGATGTTTTGGAGTTTGTTTGATTGCTGGAGATTTGTGGGCATGTCCACAACTTCCCTAGGTTTGAACCTTAAGTTTAGATGATGTTCTTAATGTAGATGGGTTTGCTTTATCTTATCTCTGCTGTGCTGATTTCTGGAGCAGCATGTGTTCTTTATTTTGAATCTCGAAATCTGGCTGCCAAAAATTCTGAAATTTTTGTGGAGATATCTAGACTTCTGTATATTTCAAATGTCTCTAGAATCACATCAATAGCTATTCAGGTTTGTGAGATCTAGCTGTCACAAGTTGAGGTTTCTGCGCAGACTGGAACCCAGAACAGTTTTGGTTTAGCGCTGTTTTTGACCATGTGTATGTCAGAATCTATAAAAGTGATCTAAATAAAAGTTGTAGCTGATCTCCTAAGCTTTGCAACTGTTCTTGGTACACCTCTGTTGGATCTCTGAAACTCGAGTTATAATAGATTTACTGAACTGCTGTATTTGAATCTTGTCTAGAAAATTTTTAGCATTGTTCCTTATCTTTATAAGCTCTCTATAAATTGGAAATCTCTAAAATTTTGCGCATTTGTTGGAAAGCAGATGGACGCAAGAGGAGGAAGAGGCAGAGGCCATGGTCGTGGACATGATGCTCTCATAAATCCACCACCACCGCTACCAGTGACTATGGAACAATTGATAGGAATGCAAGCACAATTGATGCAAGCTATGATGCAGCGCTTGGATAACGAACCTGCAAGAGGACCACCGCCTGTTTAGGTCAGAGATAAGCGCGGAGAGTTTATGAAGGGTCGCTCACCGGTGTTCACCCATGCCTCAGACCCCTTGGAAGCAGATGATTGGTCGCGTGCCGTGGAGAAGCAACTTAACATAGCACAATGCAATGATCTTGAGAAGGTGTTGTATGCTTCTGGTCAACTCCAGGGAGCAGCTCAGGATTGGTGGGATTCTTTCCAGTATGGATGCCCCAACAACGCTCCTGCTATCACCTCACAGGAATTCAAGGACAACTTTCGGGCATATCATATCCCCGATGGACTGGTGGAATTGAAGCAAGAGGAATTCAGATCCCTTAAGCAAGGATCCATGACTGTGGCGGAGTATCGTGACAAGTTTGCTCAACTGTCACGCTATGCTCCAAATGATGTAGCTGATGATAAGGAGAAGCAGCGCCACTTCCTTAAGGGACTTTATGATGGCTTGTAGCTCTAGCTGATGTCCAACACCTACCCTAACTTTCAGTCCTTGGTGAACCGTGATATTGTGATTGATGATAAGTGCAAAGAGATGGAAGCCAAGAAGAGAATACTTCAAGGGCAAGCTTCTGGAAGCAACACCCGCCCGCATGCCTATCCCTAGCAGGGTTTTCAGCAGAGGAACCAAGGACCATCTAACTAGGAAACCATGGTCAGTATCCTTAGCGCAGTCAGTTCTAGCAATGCCCTTAGTACCAGCAACAGTTTGGTAATCAGCGTCCCCCCGTAATAGACCGGTAATCTGGCAACACGCCAGGGAATGCCCAACAATGCTCCTATGAAGAGTGGTGCACCCAATAACCCCAATGCATGCTACCGCTGTGGAGAAGTAGGTCACTATGCTCATCAGTGTCCAAAGAAGCAGAACCAGCAAGCCCCTCAGAACCAGAATGGCAATCAGAAGTTCAATGCCCGACCACCTCACACGGCGAAGGTGAACTATGTGTCATTTGATGCAGCTCAGGAGATGCCTGAGGTCATGTTGGGTACGTTCATTGTCAACTCTATCTCTGCTATAGTACTTTTTGATTCTGGTGCTTCACATTTATTTATTTCCCAAGCTTTTGTTAGAATGCATAGCATACCTTTATGTGCCATGAAAAACCCCATACTAGTAAATTCACCAGGAGGTAGTATGCCAGCTTCTTATTGGAGTCCCTCAACTAGCATTTCCTTAAGGGGGTAGACTTCAAAGTGAAACCTATTGTGTTGAGAACAGCGGGAATTGATCTTATTCTGGGAATGGATTGGATGAAACAACACCGAGTAGTGATTCAATGTAAGGAGAAATCTGTTGTTGTGACATCACCCAATGGAGATAGAATCTATGTAGAAGTGGTAGTGCAAGCTCCACCAACAGCCACTGTGAACCAGCTAGATGGTGATGCCAATAAACAAGATCGTGTTGTGGAGGAGTTCCCAGATGTTTTCCCTGATGACTTGCTAGGTATGCCACCTGACTGTGACATTGAATTCATTATTGAATTATTACCTAGAACTGCACCAATAGCTAAACATCCATATAGAATGGGGGTTAATGAATTAGAAGAACTTAAGAAACAACTAAAAGAGTTGCAAGAAAAAGGTTTCATACGCCCCAGTTCTTCCCCATGGGGGGGCACCTGTGATCTTTATGGATAAGAAGGATGGTAGCCAACAGATGTGTGTGGATTACCGTTCACTTAATGAGGTTACAATCAAGAATAAATACCCTTTGCCTAGGATTGATGATTTGTTTGATCAGTTGAGAGGAGCCTATGTGTTCTCTAAGATTGATCTCCGCTCAGGTTACCATCAACTAAAGATTCAAAACTCGGACATACCCAAGACAACATTCACTACACGATATGGCTTGTATGAGTATACCGTTATGTCCTTTGGATTGACCAATGCACCTGCATACTTTATGTACCTGATGAATAAGGTGTTCATGGAGTTTCTTGATAAATTTATGGTGGTATTCATTGATGACATACTGATATTCTCCAAGACCGAAGAAGAACATGCTGAACATATAAGGTTGGTCTTGCAAAAGCATAGAGAGCATAAGTTGTACGCTAAGCAAAGCAAGTGAGTTTTGGTTGAAGGAGGTCTCTTTTCTGGGTCATGTTGTCTCCAATGGCGGAATAGCAGTGGATCCAGGCAAAGTGCAAGATGTATTGAATTGGAAACCACCAACCAATGTAAGTGAGATCCGTAGTTTTTTGGGATTGGCTGGATACTACAGGAGGTTCATTGAAGGTTTTTCCAAGCTTGCTAAGCCTATGACAGCTCTGTTGGAAAAGAATACTAAATTTGTATGGTCAGATAAATGCCAGGCAAACTTTGATGAGCTAAAGAAGAGATTGACTACAGCTCCAGTATTGATTTTGCCTGACTTAAGCAAGAACTTCTCTATATATTGTGATGCATCCCGTTTGGGACTTGGATGTGTGCTTATGCAAGAAGGAAGAGTGGTGGCATATACATCTAGACAATTGAGGAAGCATGAGTTGAACTACCCTACTCATGACTTGAAATTGTCAGCTGTGGTTCATGCTTTGAAAATCTAGAGACATTATCTAATTGAGCATAAGAGTGATATCTATACATATCACAAGAGTTTGAAGTATATCTTTACCCAGTCAGATCTGAATCTGAGACAACATCGTTGGTTAGAATTGATCAAAGACTATGATTTGGAAGTGCATTATCATCCGGGAAAAGCAAATGTCGTGGCTGATGCACATAGCATGAAGAGTTATGCCAATGAACTTTAGATGACATTTATGTTAGCAGAGTTGTGTGCTGAAATGGAATATCTCAACTTGAGCCTTGTCACTAATGTAATGGAATTGGTAATAGAGCCTACTTTGGAGCAAGAGATATGCAAAGGTCAATTAGAGGATGAAAAACTTAAGGAGATAGCAGAGAATATAGTGCTTGGAAAGGCACCAGGATTCAGGATGGATGAGAATGGTACTCTTTGGTTTGGGAAAAGGATATGTGTACCTGAAGTGAAGGCTATCCGTGATGTAATTCTACAAGAGGCACATGAGTCTGCCTATTCCATACATCCCGGAAGTACCAAGATGTATTTGGATCTCAAGGAGAAGTATTGGTGGTATGGTTTGAAGAGAGATGTGGCAGAGTATGTGGCTTTGTGTGACACTTGTCAAAGAGTGAAAGCTGATCATCAAAGACCTGCAGGGTTGCTATAACCAATGAAGATTCCTGAATGGAAATGAGAAGAAGTTGGTATGGATTTTATCGTAGGATTGCCCTACACTCAAAGAGGTTCTGATTCAATATGGGTAATAGTGTATCGACTCACCAAGGTTGCTCATTTTTTACCAGTCAAGACTACCTATACGAGTGCAAGGCTAGCAGAGTTGTACATGAAAAGGATTGTGTGCTTACACGGTGTTCCCAAGAAAATTGTGTTAGATAGAGGCACTCAGTTTATGTCGCAATTCTAGCAGAAAGTACATAGATCTTTAGGGACAAAGTTGAATTTTAGTTCTGCTTACCACCCACAAACTGATGGACAGACTGAAAGGATCAACCAGATTTTGGAAGATATGTTGAGAGCCTGTGCACTGCAATATGGTAATAGTTGGGATAAGAGTTTGCCATACGTAGAGTTATTGTACAACAATAGTTACCAGAAGAGTCTCAAGATGGCACCTTTTGAGCCGTTGTATGGACGTAAATGTAGAACGCCCCTGTTCTGGAATCAGACTGGTGAAACTCAAGTGTTTGGACCCGATGTCCTTAGAGACGCAGAAGAACAAGTGAGAATAATTAGAGACAACTTGAGAGTGGCTCAGTTCCGACAGAAGAGTTACGCTGATACTCGGAGAAGAGAGCTGACTTTCGAAGTTGGAGATTATGTGTACTTGAAGGTGTCACCAATGAGAAGTGTGAAAAGATTCAATATGAAGGGAAAGTTGGCACCGAGGTATATTGGACCTTTCAAGATCCTAGAGAGACGTGGAGAAGTAGCCTATCAGTTGGAACTGCCTGAGAGTTTGTTAGGAGTGCACGATGTGTTTCATGTTTCTCAATTAAAGAAGTGTTTGCGAGTACCAGAAGAGCAGATTCCTTTGGAAGAGCTTGCTGTTAAGGAAGATCTTACATATGAAGAGTATCCGATAAAGATCTTGAAAACTGCAGAAAGAGTTACAAGAAGCCGAACTATAAAGATGTGCAAGTTGTAGTGGAATCGATATTCAGAGGATGAGGCTACTTGGGAAAGAGAAGAGGATTTGAGAAAATCTTATTCGCAGCTGTTCGAGTAAGTGATCAACCAATCTCGAGGACGAGATTCTTTTAAGGGGGGTAGAATTGTAATACCCTGAAAAATTTGCATTTTTCCAAAATAGATTTTATGGAATTAAAATCAAACATAAGGTTAGAAACTTCTTGATGCCTACATGCTGCTGCATATTTATTTTTGTGATGATTGGTCTTGATTCAAAGTTCAAATGAAATCAAAATCTATTTGAAAGTGCTTTTGGAAATCTATTTGGAAAAAGAAAAGGAAAAATCCTTCTCAGTCCCTCCCCTCTCTCAATTCGGCCTGCTGGCCCAGCCGCCAGCCCAACCGCGCACGCCCTCCTTTCCCCTCCTCCTATTTTTCTCTTGGGACGACCCAACCTGCGCCCGCTCTCTCCCACACGCTCGCAACCGCCGCTCCCTTGGCCCAGCACCGCACGGCAATGACCCACGCACCTCCTTCCCTCTTAGCCGCTAACCACCTGGCCCCGTGCGTCAGCGCCGTCCCCCTCCTCCCACAACCACAGTGCTCGGTCCAAGCCGCAACCGCCGTTCCACGCCCACGCCTCACGACATCGTGGGAGCGTCTTCCCACGCCCGGCCTCTATAAATCAGCACTGAGCCCATCGCGGCCCCTCCCTGCTGCCTCCCCATCACATTTTCGCATTCGCCAAGCGCACGGGAGCGAAAACCGCCGCACAGAGGAGCGCCGTGGTCCGCCATTCATCTTCTGCGTGGTCCGCTGTCCTCGAGCCACCTCCGCCCCCATTTGTCACCGCGGTGAGCTTCGTCACCTTCCTCTCCTTCTCCCCATGCCATTTATTTTAAGTTTCGTGACTTCTAGAGCCCTAGTTGCGTGCGCCAGGAAGCTCCATGCCGCCGGCCATGGCGACCGCCGCCTCGGCCGCGTCCTCTGGCCTCCGTATCAGCCTGTCCAAGGTCCCCTTCACCCCCTCGCTCTCCCGGTGTCCTCGGTTCTTCGAACCGTGGCCCGTAGCCATTGAATCATGCTCACCGGCGTGTTCCTTGCCGCCGGCCATGGCTGAGCCACCGTGGCTGCTACTGTTCCCCACCGGACTCCTTTTCTCTCCCCCCAGATCTAATGCGAGCCGTCCATTCTTGATCCAACGGCTCACATAAGCCGATACCCCTTCGCGGGTGATTTTGCTAAAGAGTCCCTCGAGTTCGGACAAATAGAACCCACCGTCCATAACACTTTTCCTAAGTGCGCTTTCTCCTTTTGAAAACATAAAATATACTGTTTTAGTCCGAAATACGTTTTCAGTATTTACAGAAATGCCACTAGATTTGTTTTGCTCATAAAAACTTCATTTTAGCTCCGAATTGACCCGTTCAAATTGCGTTAGTTTCGTAATTTCATAATCTACATGTTAGTACCACTGTTAATCATGTTTGCAACTTTTAAATTTTAGGGTTAGGTTTAATTAAGTAAATTGCTATAGGAAACCCCGTTTAATTCATAACTTTTGCATTTTAGCTCCGATTTTCGTGAACTTCGCATTGACGTGATCGTAGCGAGACGTAGATTCTTTTCATAAACATTTTATCTTATTTTCTATACTGCTGGTGTACTGTTCTAAATATAGGATTGTTTGTTTTGCATGAATGTTCCTAGAATGTTGTAAGCTGCCGTGTTGGTCGTGTTCAGACGGTGAGGAACACGTTGGTGACCAAGAGTACTTTGACGACCAGCAGGATCAGCAGGAGTTTGCTAACCAAGGCAAGTATGGCATGGGATCTACCTTGATGCCTATTCACCATTTATTAATTACTCTTTTGCATGTGTCTAATTTTGATACCCATAAGGACATCCTAGTGATTGATTATCCTATTCCTTGTTCTCCTACGGGTTATATGCATATGGGTAGTTTGCTAGCGCTCAATATAAATATACATGGGCTACATAATGAATAATGATGCTATGGAAAGAAAAGGTAAAAGTTGTTTTTAACCAACTTAATTATAGGGCGAAGGAGCATATGACTTTTGATCATGATGCTCCCGGCCCTCCATAAGGACTTATCTGTCGGCAAAAGCTGGGACTGATAGTGCAACCATGAGAGTCATATGGCTCTGACTTTAGCTCAGTAATAGGACCTTTTCTAGCTTGTTAGAGGTTACCTTTAGGGGCTTGCCACATTGGGTATAGGGCTGCCTCTATTCCTATGTGTATAGCCACGATGGATATGTGCCATAGGAAAGGGGGGTTCCTACATCTGCCTACCGAGGAAACCTAGCGGCCCTAACTTGTTAGAGAAACCTATGAAATGGCTTCATAGTGTACCCTGCCCGCTCACCTTGGTAGTGATATGGGAGTAATTAACCCGGGCATATGGGAATCACGACTCGCGGTGAATGTGCACCACCTCTACAGAGGGTTACAAACTGTTATAACAGCCGTGCTCACGGTCACAAGCGGCCTAGAAAACTCACAGAATAATTGGTTACTCATTGTGGCTCATTTATGATGGTATACGATGATAATATGATGCAAATGATTCTGATATCTGATTATGTGGGTATAAATGGGAGCTTAAGCATAACTTGATAATACTTGATAATAAAATCTTGACTTACTAAAAGTGCTAACTGCAGTAAACCTGTGTATTCCTTTTTGAGCTTCATAACCCTATGTTATCTTGTTAAGTATGGGAAGTACTTACGCTTGTTTACTTTCTATTTTTGGATAAAAATCCCGGATGGGTAACAGATGACAACATGTATGAAGAGTTTCCTGAGGATTATTAGGCTTGTGGTCAACCAGTTGACCGTCCCTGAGATGGAGTTCCACGAGAGAGTTATCTTTTTATCTTCCGCTGTGTGGTGTAAGACTATGTGGTGTTATTAATCGTGATGTAAGATCCACCGTGATGATACTTTATATAATTTGTCAACTTGTGTGCGTGACTGATCCCTGGGCGCACATGAGTTTAGTGCATTCAATTTTGTCCTTAAAATTGGGTGTGACAACGAGAAAACTCTTGACTCACCCTGATGCCATCATGCGAGGATGTTTTGGGGCCGGCTTGCTTGACCCCGGCTGCTCCTCATCGGCACGTTGTCGCTTCGAGCCCTCCCTCGGCTCGGAGGGCTCGGATGAATCAGAACGGCCACCTCCTGCCGACTCTGGAGGCGCCGCCGAGGGCTCGGATGGAGTGGGGCGGCCTGATTCCACTAGCTCTGGGGCCGCCATCGAAGGCACGGATAAGGCAAGGTGGCCTGATTCTATCAGTTCTGAGGCCGTCGTCGAAGGTCCGGATGGGGCGGGGCGGTTTGATTCCGCCGGCTCCGGGGGCACATCCTCCCCCTCCTGCCCCGTGGCATGCTGCAGGAAGGGCCACGCCTGCGGTGAAGGTGGGTCCTCTTCTTCCTCCTTTTCTCCCAACGAACCTTGATGCCGCTTCCCTCGTTGTAGCTTCACTCGCTGCTTCGACTGCTGTTTCTTCTCCTCGTCGTCCTTCTTCTTCTTCCTTTGTTCACCCACAGCATGGTTCACTGCCCTCATGGCCGTGTGCTTTGGCAGCGGCGCGATAGAGTCCTAGAAGACTAACCCCGCCGGCAACTCGATGAAGCCCACGTCCAGACACATCACGAGATGCCTTGGGATTAGGAACACGACGTCGACCTCCCCCATGGCCTCCTTGATGCGCTGCATGACCTTGCTATCGCAGAGCAGCCCCTGGGTGAGCGTCAACCCAATGAGCTACGCGCCAGGCATCATCCCGTACAACGGGAGGACACACGCCATCAGCGGTGCCACCCTCCTTGTGTGATACCCCCTGATGACACCGGCCCCAAGGAGGTCGTGGATCTTTAGGAATGTGATGGCCTCGAAGAGGTCATGCATCCTCTTCTTCTCCTTGATGGGTGGCCCCCATGGCCATGATGGCGGTACCTCTTCGACCAGGCGCTCGGAGAAGACCGCCAAGGGAGCGGCAGGGTCGTTTTTCAGGTAAAACTAATGCGCGTGCCACCCCTTGTTGGTCTAGAGAGCTGGCAGGGCATGTGCTAGGCCATTCGCTGCCCCCGGAGGTGGATGCCCACGCATCCCATCAGCACCAGGGTCTCCCGGCCTCCTCCTTCTTCTTGATCAAGGAGATAGAGAAGAAATATCTCCACAGCTTGAAGTGGGGCTTGATCCCTAGGTACCCCTCACACATCGCGATGAAGGCCGTGATGTGCTGGATCCCATTAGGGTTCAAGTGCTGCAGCTTGATCTGATAGTGGTGCAGCAGACCCTAGAAGAACGAGTTGGGAGAAACCATGAGTCCGCGCTCATGGAAGGGCGTGAAGGAGACGACATAGCCGTTGGGCAGCGCTAGCACATCCTCACGACCGGGCATAAGCCACTCTGCCGCATCGGTCCTGCCGCGGAGAGGACCACGCTTGATGAGGCCCTCCATCCACGCATGGGTAACATCGAAGCGGTACCACAAATCCATGGAGGATGGAGGTGGCTGCGGAGAAGCAAAGGCAGCGGTGGAGAAGCGGAAGCTACAGATCTAGGGCTTCGACTGCGGATTAGCAAGCATGGCAGATCTGAACGGCGGCGACGGACAAACGGAGAAGGTAAGGCTATGGTTTTGGTGTGCAGAAACATGAAGAGGAGTCCGCTACTTATAGGATGGAGCGGGCAAGAAGGCGAACCATCCACCTAGGTTCACGTGCCCGCTGCACCGCGTCACGTCACCTCCTTTCGAAGATTGTGCGCATGCTATCTCTGGCCACACCCTCGAAGGACATGCCGGATGACGGTTCGCCCGGTCGATGGGCCAAGAACCATCCTAGGTAAGGAGGGATACAGAGCTAAAAATGCTCCTATGGCCCATTCAAGCCTAGGAGTTCGAAGGCTGGCCCTCTGATGGGTTCATAGCTGCTCTAGGCGCCCTTAGAGTCTAGGTCGGTTCCCAGTCCATGGTTTTTACACGAAGAAAGGCAACGAGCCCTTAGGACCGATCGAACGGACCCGAGAACTATATGGATTGGCCACTGATAATCTGGAGTCAGTCACCAGCTGAACCATGCTGGACCCCCATGAACGGGAAGCCAGGGCCCCACTCGGACTAGCCCGTTAACAGCTCACCGAGCACCATGTTTTGTCCATCGAGGAAAAACGTGGCACAGCTCAGCCCCTCAGTTTTATAAAAAAACGTTTGAGGGATGATGATCACAAAGACGAGCTGACCCCTCGATCGGACCCCTACAATGCGTGGGGGCTCAAGGGAAGTTGGACTCGCAAGGAGACCGAATGCACGGTCGCAGTACGACGGCGGACCGATCGGATCCTAGGGGACCGGAATCAAGAAAAATCTTTCTAACCTCTCGAATCCTACAATTACATGCCCCTAAGACCAATCATGACAAAAGGGAATCATCGTCCTACCAGCACACGTCGCGGGCTACAAAAAGAAGGCCAAG
Organism: Miscanthus floridulus; assembly: GCF_019320115.1. Classification (NCBI taxonomy): domain Eukaryota; kingdom Viridiplantae; phylum Streptophyta; class Magnoliopsida; order Poales; family Poaceae; genus Miscanthus; species Miscanthus floridulus. Next base: position 78,609,657 of record NC_089587.1, read on the forward strand.
GCCCTCAGGGTCCTCGCATCCAGAAAAGCCTCGAAAGGAGTATTCTACTCCTCCGCAGGCTCGGGGGCTACTGTTGGGTATCGATATTAGGGATACCCAAAGCAAGGAAGTTAGCGCTCACACTGACTTCTCTGGATGGCTCGAGCATATTAAAAGGTCTCGCCTGACCCTAAGGCCGCAGGCTCCATCTCACCCGACCCCAAGGCCACGGGCTCCATCTCGCCCGACCTCAAGGACGTGGGCTCCGTCTCACCCGACCTCAAGGCTGTGGGCTCCGTCTCGCTCGACTGCTTGGGTGTGGGCTCCGTCTCGCCCAAGGTCACGGGATCTGTCTCGCCCGACCTCGAGGACGCGGGTTCCGTCTCGTCCGACGAGGACCCATACCGCCGCCAACCACTCTAGGTCTAAGCGTATGGGTCTGGGTCAAAATTCTAAGGCCCTGTTTGGTTGAGCTGTGGCTGTGGGAAAAAGCTGCTGTGGGCTATGAGCTGTGGAAAAGCTGCTGTGGGCTGTGAGCTGTAGAAAAGCTGAAAGCTGTTTGGTTAAACAAGTATAAAATATACCTTTTATCTTTATCTCTCTTGAAACAACTATGGAAGAGCTTTTTATTCCACCAATTTCGAAAAGCAGAAAGCCAAAAGCCAAAAGCAGGGTCAAACCAGCTTTCAAAAATGAACTACGGAAAAGCAGCTGCTTCTGAAAAAGCACCCTCCAAAAGCAGCCCCTTTGGTTGGGCTTTTGGCTTTTGGGGCCAAAAGCCAAAGCCAAAAGCCCAACCAAACAGGGCCTAACTTCAGGGAAGAGGCTGGCACACCTCGATATAATCAGTGGCCATGATGGGCCATACCTGGGGATTCACATCAAGAACAGTGTCGGACGTGCCGGTGTTGTTCTGCCTAATCCTCATACGGATGCTAACAGGTGCGTCAGTTCGCCACGACGTCCGCCAGGACGGAGTGGAACGCCATGACCAGCAGATGACGCCTGCGCATGGCGCCAGTGACGAACAAGGCCGCGACATGGAGCCGTCCCCGTTGACATCTACAGGATCAGCGGGACCCGCATGAAGGAGAAGAAGGACCCGGCAACCCTGGAAGCCTTCTTCTCTCTCTCGTTCTTCTACTTTTCCTCCTCTGTAACCCGCGTTTTCTCTTCGTTTATAATAGGGGAAGCAGGGCGCCCCATGGAGGGGGGATCGGAACACAAGAGCACGACACGAGCACATGGCTGAGCGGCAAGTGAGCTCTCAGCACACGTTCACTCCTTCCACCAGAGACCTAGGATCCTCTCCCTCTCTCGCCTGTTTGTAACCCCTACTGCAAACCAAGTGCCGATAACACAAGCAACATCGAACTGGACGTAGGGACGTTCCGCCCGAACCAGTATAAACCCTTGTGTTCTTCGAGCACACCATCCGAGCCAGACGTGCAAATACAAATTTACTCGTCAGTGGTCCGAAAACACCGACAATCAGCTTTTGGCTTGATGCCAAAGCCGTGGAACATGAGAAGATCACTACAAAGGATAATTGTGTGCAATAATATAAACCACGGCGACACTCGTTTTGTTTTCATGCATCTTTTTTTTGACCAATCACGTCGTTTTGTTGCAGCTCCCAAGCATTTTTATTTGTAGAAGATCAGTGTATATTTTCAGTCTTGTACACATTTTCTGGTACTTTGTTAATCAAATTATATAACATACATAATTGTCATGGCAATTTATGCTAATGAAAGATGATGCTGCTTACCGTGGATGTCGACACGACGCCAGACGACATTTGCTCTTTGCAATGGCCGATTCCCGGTGCTTTATTTGTGAGGCAGAGTTTACTAGAGGTCGTATAGCCAAATAATAATCCTAGTCGATGTCAAAGTCAAAGCAAGGTCATCTGGTAGACTGGTACAGTGTATGATATATCATCTGATCCCATACTGCCTTCCGCGACGGCACTTTGAGCCTCAAGATTTTTGGCGATGCTATTTTCCAACTCTGTCACTCTCTTCCCCTTCTGCACGTCCTCCGAAACCGAGTCCAAAGATTCTCCCGTTCTTTCCCTACAATGTGAATTGTGTCGTCTGAACTACCGGTGGCTGAAGATTTAGAGCACACTGCACACTCATGATAAATGAATGATGCATCAACAATTATGGATGATCTGCACCAACATTTTGCATGATTATAAGCTAGATCAACACCGATGACTACTATATATATACTCCTAGTACCAATATGCCTAGGATGCCATATACAAAATGTTTCAAAAAAATAGAGTTACTTATTGTGCTTCTATCTTACACGGGCTATGGATGTAAGAAGGCAAAGAAATATGAAACATTAGAGGAAACCAAAATACCATGCCAACCACCTAACTTGGTAAGGCAGTCCCACGAACTCCATCCTTAGGAACAACCTTCGTGTATAGCATCAGCTAACAACTTAAACACCCTAGCTTGCAAAGCCTCTCTGGTGTGTCTGGCGACATTGACAGAGAAGGTCCGCGATATTGAGTTGGCGGCCAACAAGGACATCATCCGCGACGTTTGTTTTGTTTTCATGTAGCTTTTTTTATGAATCACGTTTTTTATTGCAGCTCTCAAGCATTTTTTATTTATTTGTACCAGATCGGTGTATATTTTCACTCATCCTGTAACATTTTTCTTGTACTTTGCTAATCAAATTATATCACATACATAGTTGTCATGACAATTTATGCTAATGAAATAAAGCCATATCCAATGTTATAGAATAAAAAATTTCTCATATCAAATAGATCGCACTTGCATCAGTTAGATTTGGAAAAAAAGATTTTTATATCTAAAACTTTTCTTATTTATCCTATTTACTAAACTAAAAATTAAATAAATATATATTTCGCCTATTACCTTTTAGGTAGTTATAGATGATGTTAACCATCTGAACTTATTAAATAAAAGGCTCATAGTCATTTGGAACTATCATAGCAAAGCCCGTAACATTTTACATGGGACCACGACTGTTGGAAGCTTATCTCCTTAGCTTTCTGTGCATATGTATAACATAAAAACATAGTTTGTATGTGATCTGAGCGATGATTTTAGTATGGACTGTACCAAAGTCAGAGGTGATTTCGAACATGCAGTACGCCAGAAAAGATCATCACTGTCGATTGGAATCGACACTGATAGAGTATCATTGGCGATTCATGGCTTCAACTAACAGTGATAGGACAACTGGCAGTGATGAATGTGCTATCACTGCCGGTTCGTGGCTTTGACCATTAGTGATAGGTTGTATACTATCACTGCCGGTTGAAGCCATGAACCGGCAGTGTGAAAGGTCCACCTATGACTGTCGGGTCATAGTTAGAATTGCCAGTAATAGGCTCTTTTGCAAAAAAAGTTCATAACTTTTCATGTTGGATCAGATCAAGATAAACTTTACATCAAAATCGTAGAGTTTAAATAAAAGATCTAAAACTTTATAGCTGACAACTTTTTAATTTGAGATGGTTTATAAGTCCCAATATTCAATATAAATTCTCGGATGAGATTTGAGATCTTTAACAATGTTGAATGGAAACAAAGTCAACATCAAAGTTGTAGTACTCAACGAGATCTACAACTTTACAGTTAACAACCTTTTTATTTAAGATCATTTGGAGTGTCAAACATACAATATAATATTCAAAATTGTGTAGTTAAAAAAACAGCGTCAACTATATATTCACATGAGTTGCGTAGCATAGCTGTTATTTGCACTTGAGGAAACATGAACGTTGGGGTATTGAGTTCGAATCTTGAGAAACACATGATGTATTGATGAGTGATCTTTGTGGCAGTGATGATATGGATTAGATCCTCCAACTTGGCTTGGACGTGATGGGTCTGCCCCACTGTCACTGCTGGAGCCAAATCCAGCATGATGTAGTGATGAGTGATCTGTGGTAGTGATGATATGGATTAGACCCTCTAACTTGGCTTGGACGCCCACGCTAGTCTTCTAACAAGGTGTCCAGTGAGAGGACGTCTTTGAGCTTTCTTGGGGTGTTCTTCACTTGGCTGGGGCATACTTGAGTTAGGTTCCAAGGGTGATTACAATGGGGTATCATCGACTCCGATTGTAACCATGCTCATCTTTAACTTTCGAATCCTGGGTCCAAGCTCGGGCACCCGGTAGCGCCACGTCGCCCGCTAACCCTGTAACGTCGGATCTGGCAAACACACGATACCATCAAACGCTCGTGAACCCGCTCAGCCGAGGACAGTCCCCTTCCCGGCTTCCCCTCCGCGCCTCGGGCCGCCCTGCCTGCCGGCGTCAACCAGTCCGTGACTGCACGCCGGTCGCTGCCTAGCCCTCCCTCTTCACGCGCTTGCAGCGGCAAGCACATGTGCCGCCCCGCCCCGTCCGCCTGCGCCTGGTCCGGCCATCGGAGCTCGACGAGATCCCGAATGCAGAGGAGGCGGAGCTCGGGAGGATCGCGGTGCGGAAGCAGCGCCCGTTCCGGTACGAGAACCTGGCAGCGACGACCCGGGGCTTCTCCACCAAGAACCGGTTGCGGCAGGACGGGTTCAACTCAGCCCCGTGTGCTGGGGCCGGCTCAATGACGGCCACGATGTCGCCGTCAAGTGCCTAGGACTAGGAGCCGGGTTGCGGCAGGGCGGCCGGGAGTTCCGGAACGACGACACGTTGCTGTCCTGGGTTGCTGCCCTTGCTCTGCTTGATGCGCTGCATAGCGGGCCGTGAGAAGACGGCGCAGGGAGAGGTGCCTTCCTCTGCTCCCGTAGTCCCATATCTCCGGCTGCTCTTATCTCCTGTTGGTGTTGAAGGAGAGATGAGCGATAAGAAATGAATGAAAGTTTCCCCATGATTAAGGCACAACAGCCTCAACTCCCTATTTGCAATTAGCTTCCTGCATCCACTATGAAAAATAGCTTGCTACAATTTGTGTGGTTGAGATCTGAGAACACATAAATATTATCCCTCGATTATTTTCAGAGAAATAAATGGGTTTGCAAATTCTGGCTGCACAGTGCACACCAAATGCTCGAGAAAATGCCTTGCTAGAATATATGAATTTCAAGCTTCGGCACATGTATTTAACTACATACCTGTAAAACAAGAGAGAGACTGAGACCCTTGCCTGAAATTATTCTTCAATGCATACATGTTCTATGGTCTAAAGCTTTAGCCATTTGCAAATTCGCGCGTCTTAGTTGTTTGACTTGTTTCATGGGAGTAAATCAATCAATCTTAAGAAAAACTAGCATAGTAATCACCATATTATCAAGCTGATAACATGATTTTATCGATTCATTGATATAAAATTAAGATAATTCACCAATGTTATTCTCTCTAACATTTTTAAATGTATCTTGGTATGTGAGAGTGAATTTCCCCCATTTTCCTTTCCCTTGCTTACTCAAACATGTCTAGAAATTTCATCACCAGTTCAAATTAGTTTATATTAAATTTAGGAAAACATTTGAGGCTTATATAAATCCTGAATTAAATTATGACACTACCTTCAATGAATCAACAGATCACATATCTTTTTTCTTAATTTTATAATTATAATTACGTGTGTGTGAGTGAGAGTGAGTCAACATATGAGATGAGATTAAATGCAGGGCAACACAATCATGCTACTTCTGTGGAAGTATCATTCAGATATTTGATAATTTAGATAGTAATATTCATTAACGCTGAGAGATGCAGAAATTATTAGGCAAGGAGCACTAAACCAATTTTGGTTCAGGGAATAACATGTTAGTATATGATTCTTAGATAGAAAAAGCTTCCTTTATGGCCTGTTGTTCCCGGAAAAAAAAGGATATGGACCTCAAAACTCACTGGCTCAATCATCTCTTCAAATAGCATACTTAGAAGCTAAAACTAATTGCTTTTACTTCGTATCCAGTATAAAGAAAACCTGATTGGCATGTCAACTTTAGGATTATCACCCCTCCTTTTTATTCTCTTAATCAAAATTGTTTGATAATATCATTGATTGATTAAATGCTTAGCTATGGTCTATGGACAATGCTTGTACTAGAATAAAAATCTTAGTGGGGAAAATTGACACTGCCATGGTTCAGGAAAGAATTTTGATATATCTCCATTAGGAATTGTTCGACCTTATTTTTGGAGCTACAGAAAGTGATTTTGACAATTTGCATTTCCTTGCATAAATTCTCATTTAATAGTTTCCAAGCATTGTAGATATGGCATCAAACCTATTACTAATTTGATCCAAGTCTCATCGATACTATTGTAGAATATGTTACAGGGCCATGAAGTTGCAAGAATGATGATTGGCGATATCCTAACAAGTAACAACAAGTCTTCCTTTATGCTATTAACTATTGGGTCTGGTCTGAGTGTACTTGTACCTTCCAGTATCTTCATGTGTGCTTGTATCTTGCTCAACTATTCATGTCTAATAAAGCAAGCTTTACTTCTATCATGTTGTACTATATATCTATAGTAAACTTTATTGTTATTTGAAAAAAGTAAACTTTGAACTAGCCGATCTAGGACACAATAAAAATTACACTATAATACCGGAACACAATAGGAATTGGTCCGGCACAGGTGAAAAAAGAAATTTATCTTTATAATAACTGGCAGGCTCATCGAATGGAATGGCACGGCAAAGCCGCGTCTAGATTTCTAGTGATATATAAATGAAGCTCCGGCTGTTCCTAAAAAAAACGCCCAAGGTCCCGTAAAGGTGACTCAACAACCAGTATAAAAGTAGCAACTGTACGATGTGAGCAACCAGTAAGCAGCATATATATCCTCGTCGTTTGCTCTACTAAATCAGGTCAGAGTGTCAGACCACAACAAGTTCTTGGGGATGCCTAAAGATATGAACAGGTGTGAAATCTCAACAAATTACTCATCTTGACAGTTTGTGTTACACAATGATGGCTTTAGGTAATGAAAGAACAAGCGTCAAGCAGTGCACACTACCTATATATATTGGTAGCAGCACTGGAACTCGAATGATGTAAAAACTGCAGTTGTGACACTTCAAAATTTAGTACTCCACCAGTCTGTATATATACTAGTATTAATAGGACTGTAGGAGCAAGCAGTATTCCGATCCGCGCGCGTGAGCTTTATCTTTATGCAGCTTTGGCGAGCTGTCCGAGCTCCCTGTCGACGGCGACCTTGAGGAAGCTGCCCTCCTCGACGACCATCTGCACGGGCAAGAAGCCCAGCCCGTTGGCCACGGCGAGCATCACCTCCCTCATCTCGGCGCGGAACTCCTGCCTGTCAACCTTGCCGCTGCCGTCCCTGTCGAACCGCGCGAACAGGCCGTGGTACAGCCTTGCGAGCTCGTCAGCCTCCACCGCGGCCTCGTCCACGCCGAAGTGCTTCTCCAGCACCCGCAGGCTCATGAGCTCCCCGGCCATCTCGGCGTAGGTGAGCAGGCCGTCGTGGTCGGCGTCCAGCGCGGCGAACCGGCCGTCTACCGAGGAGTTGAAGGCGCTCTCGTCCTCCACGAAGCTCCGGACTGTGCTCCCGTCCAGGATCTCCACGCTCATCTTCGTGCCCTTGTGTTTCTCAGGCTCTCAGTCTCAGGTCGTCTCTTCTAGCCTTCTTGGGACGTGTTCGTGCGAGAGAGTTGGCTTGGCTTAGTGATGAGGAGATGCGAAGGTGAGGCCGGGCCATCTTTATAGCCTCGCGAAGTCGGTTTTCCTTGACGCGTTTGGGTTGGGCCGACGGTTTCCCTCGACGCGTTGGGTTGGGCCGACGGGTTTTGACATGGGTAAGATGCCGTGGGCGCGTGTTTCCTTTGTCTTTTGCTTGGGCACGACGCGAAGTTTCCATGTCTTTTGGCCCGTGAAGTCGTGTCTCCTCGCCACTAGAACATGCATTTCGAATGTGCGCGGCATATGCTATGTGAGTCGGTGCCGACAATTGTACACTTGGAAGTGCAAAGCAACCACAGCCTTGCTTGCTTTCTTTGACCTCTGTGTGAATGCATGACTCCAAGCAAAAACAACGGCGGCCATATTGTTTGAGAATCACGTACAAACACGTACATATACTCATACATGCATGGATAGCTTTTAATGATCAATTAATAGTTAATGTCACCTTTAGACATATGCTATGTAATTTTTTTTTTGAGATTACACAGTACACTCACCCCCTATGAACGTACGCACGCAAACCATACCCCTATGAGAACCTTGAAGACTGGGCCGACAAATCCTCGATGAAGTCACCATAGGCGCCTCACTGTCGACGGAAATGCCCTCTCCACCGAAAGCGCAAAGTCGTTAAATTCTATAACGTTCGCTCCCACGGGAAGTCCAACCCAGAGGTGTTACTGAGGCCCTTGTAACCACTAGTCTACAAGTCATTTTCACATGCTAGATGTAATTAGACATTTGTTGATTATGCTTATCACCAATCGTCCTGACCCTTGGGGATAGCCCGAAAGGGCTAGTTTCTTTCAGAAGAAACATTTAACACACCCCTTCAGGTAAGGTCATTTCCAGAATTTTAGGACCCCAAGGTGAAATGCTATAGTTGGGACCTAATTAAACTCTACCGTATTCAAATATAATATAAATAAGAAATACAATTAATTATATAGCTTCAATATGTAATTAAAGTCTTGCTTGCTAGGATGGCAGTGGCGAACCTACAGCTTGTTCGTTTGGCTGTGGCTTGTCGTAAACGATCGTAAATTTTCAGCTGGAACAATATTTTTCTCTCACACAAACCAGCCAACAGTACTTCTTCACGAACCAGCAACGATACGAACCAGCCAACCAAACAGGCTGCTAGCCTGAAATTTCAGGTAGGGCGGGTGTTACTGCCTCACGGGTGCCCTATGCGCCGTGCCCGTGGCCGGTGGAGCTGCGGCTCGCCAGCTGCAGCTGGCCTTGGCCGCTGCCAGTTGGCCGCACAGGCTACGCAGCCACCAGCCACATAGGACATCGGGCGGGAGCTAGCCACCGAGCTGGTGAGGGGCGAAAGGCAGGAGGCGGCAGACAAAGGAGGGACATGGCGCAGCGAGGGGCGAGGCTCGAGGTGAGCCGCGGACAGCCGCCAGCTCCCCAAGTCGCCATGCACCGATGCGGTGGATGCTGAGGTCTGATGCGGCCTTGAAGTCATTTTGCTTGTCCTAAGGGCTAAATCGCTAACCGGCTAAGGCTAAGCCCTGCCGTGATGGGTCGGGCCAACCAAATGGGAGACAGTCCAATGCAGCTTACACCCCTAAGTTGGCCAAGCCCCCAATTCAGAACATAGAAGCCCAATGAGTGCGCCGTCTCCCATGTCCATCTTCAACCTCGGATCCTCCACTACTACAAAAATAATTTCAGGAGACACTACCCAACCTTAACGCAGATGGTTACAAAATCCACATGTTTCCTAAAATACCTATGGATTTACACTGGCAGACGTCTTATTTAAGGAGGCGGTTGAAAATTGCCCCACTCCTAAAATCAACTTACAGAGGCAAACCTTTTAAGTGGTCCGATCCGCCTACAAAAATAGAGGCCATTTTCGGAGACGGGCCTCTTAAAAGGGCCCGTCTGGAAAAATATACCCGAGGCCCAGCCGAAGGCCATATCAAGCTTTGTATAAATACAAGAGTTATGGTTTCCTTGTATCCACTCTCTCTCTCTCTCTCTCTCTCTCTCTCTCTATATATATATATATATATATATATATATATATATATATATATATATATATATATATATATATATATATATATATATATATGGCTATTCAGTAGCCAGCTACAGAATAAGTTATTCTGTAGCCACCTCCATTTACCATAATTTTATATACTAATTTACGATAATGTCAATATATATTTACTATAGTTGGGTTACTATAACACATAGGGATATTTACCATAACGTTATAGTAAACCACTTAGTAAGGAGTTACTATAATCTCATAAATTAACATAGTAATTATAGTAACTCAAGGTGGCTACAAAATAAGTTATTTTGTAGCCAGCTATAGAGTAGTTGTTCTATAGGGAGAGGCTATTCAGTAGCCGGCTACAAAATAAGTTATTCTATAGCCACCTCCATTTACTATAATTTTATATACTAATTTACCATAATATAAATACATATTTACGATAGTTGGGTTACTATAACACATGGGGATATTTACCATAACGTTATATTAAACCACTTAGTAAGGAGTTACTATAATCTCGTAAAATAACATAGTAATTATCGTAACTCAAAAGTGACTACAGAATAAGTTATTCTGTAGCCAGCTACAGGATAGTAGTTATATATATATATATATATATATATATCAGCTTCCTCTGTCTCCTGAGCGTACCGCCCCTCCCTCTCTCCTCTCCTCTTCCACCGTTGTTGCAGCCTGCGTATAAGTGCTACGGAGAAATCTAGCTGCCCATTATCAGGTGATATCATACGCTGAAGGACTGGTCTATGATTTTTTTTAAACTCTGCCCCTATAAGGCCTTGTTTGGATGTCCTCGTATCCATCTCAATCCACATGTGCTGGATTCCACCCCAACCCACTCCAGCACATATGGATTGATGTGGATATGAATGCATCCAAACAAGGCTTAAGGTGAAACTTGTTGGAAGCGCTAAGTTTAACGGAGCTTGAAATAAAAAAAAAGTTTAATGGAGCCCACCATGGCACCACTTCAAGCTGTCCACCAGACTTAAAACATCATGAGGTCAAAACATGAGGGCGCCGGCGCGGCAAGATATATAAGTAAGCTGCACCTACAGTGCGCGCTTTCAATAAGAAGTGTGTGGTCGCAAAAGTACCACTAGTATGGTGACCTCGTGAGCATGATCGACTGCATCAGTTGGTGACTTATGATTGCAGTTGCACAGACTCGCAGGGGAGAATGAAGAATATGGGCGTGCGCCCACTGTAAATCATCATCTTCGTTCTCCCCTTAATTAATCATCAATCTTCTCCTCCTAACCTAACCAAGCTGTCATCTCTGAAACCGATGGTTTTTAATTTGATCCAACGACTGGGCGCCGATTCACATTTCCAGCTAGGGGTGGGGTGGTTAACATATCACGTTCATGTAGGTACATGTGTGCGTTGTAAAGCCGGCCTGTACGTGTCCCATCTCCTGGCCGGTGTTCTTCAACAAGTACACAGGGGTACAATAAGTTCCTTTATTTTCTTCTTTTCCTAATTAATAATGACATATGGAAAACGTCGTTTGTATCCATTAACAGATCATCGAAAGTTATCATCTTTATATAGTACCGACCACATAATGAATAGAGTTATACAAACATTGTTGCTTGTAACGAGTCTCAGCGAAACCACGAGAGAGAACAACCCAAAAGGTTGTCAATAGGTCAACAGACCATCCCCCATTGAGCGAGAGATTTGGCACCACACTTCCCTCTGATCCGAAGCGCCAATGCAATGCAAGGTCTCCATCGAAATCATTGTTCACAATCTGTTTGTTAATTCCTTTCCTTGAGGACCATCATCCAAGCAAACGATACATATTGGAGGCGGCTGGCTAATTCTTTTCTGTTCCTTGCTCTTTGGAACCATGCTGGAAATTAAGCTAGCTACGCTGTCACGCTTCATTCGTTCTTCGTTCCCGCGCCCGGCCCTCGCTTTCGCTATCTAGCTCGTCGAACCCCATCCCTAGCTCCCGTCCGTGACCGTGATCATTTGCCTCTCCCTATCGTTCTCTCCCTCTCCTCCTGCGACCAATCCGGCCGCGTGCTTGTTTCGTTCGTTCCTGCTCCTCGCACCTCGCGCCGGCGCCGCCCGCAGCAGCCATGGACGACGGTGACGTCAGCAAGGAGGACGCCAACAAGCAGCGCCTCGAGCGGGCCACCATGAACCTGGAGCGCGGTGTCGTCGCCGGCGGCGAGAAGGGCGGCGACGGCAATGGATATGTGAGCCGGAAGCCGCCGATAGGCATCGTCCGGCTCTTCTTGGCCTGCATGGTCTCAGGCGGCATCCAGTACGGCTGGGCGCTGCAGCTCTCCCTCCTCTCGCCCTACTCTCAGGCACTGCACACTTCATGCTCATAAACAGTGACAGATCCAGAAAAAATATAAGGTGGTGGACTGAAGAGAGCAAGACCAACTTATAACTCAATTATGTCCCATACATAACTAACATATAACAGTTTTAAGTATTTTATAACACAATAACTTTGATATACAATTAAAAGTACATCATATTTCACAAGAAGTAAAAAAATACAATTGAAAAAGGTAAACGGGGAAAGGAGGAAGGCCCACGGCCCACTTGCCTATTGACGTTACTGCCTTACTGTCTATTTGGGTGGGGGGAAACAAAGAGATGGAGAAACAGCCGATGCCTCAATTTCATCGCTGTTTCAGGTCTCTAGCCCTTCCTTTTCTTCCTCCATTGACAGTCCACTGTTCAAAAATTCTTGAGAGAGGATGAGGCTCTCCAGGCGCGGCCACGATAGGAGAGCTTGAGCCCCCAAGCCCCGGTGGTAGATCCGCCACTGCTCATAAAGTCGTCTTTTGTTCATACATGGTTTTAGTTTTCTCTGATATTTTCAATTTTATGGCCGTCTCATCGACGGCGACCTTTTGATATGCCTGCCCAGACTCATGGGATCTCGCACAGCTACGTGTCTCTCACATGGATCTGGGGCCCATCGTCGGATTTGTTGTACGTGCATTAGAGCAATGCTAACAATACAGTGGCGGCTGACTGTATAAATTCTTGTTGTTTATCTTTTAGCTCATCCATACAGTAGTTGCATCTTCACTATTAATACATGGTTCACTTATCTATCCCACAAATTTTTTTGATTTTTATGTTTAAACCGGCTGTAAGCTTACAGTCCACTTCTCTTCTATCTCCTTTCCTTTCTCTTCCACCTCAGCACTCAGCTTGCTTGCAGCCCCTTATTACTTGCTCTTGTCTTGTATTGTACGCACTCCTATATATGATTTTGATCTTATCTCTTGCTACTACTATTTGGATAAAGATAAAGAACGTTAAATTTTGTCAAATCAAATTAAATCTGTGCAGGTTATGAAACTACTCACCTACGATTTATTTCCATCTTTATTTATGTTCAAGCATTTTGAGGTTTTAATTTAAGTCCTGTTTGGATCCAGTTCCGGATTCTTAAAAACCAGTTTTTGTCACTAGTTTCTAAAATCCAGATGCCAACAAAAAACTAGTGGGATGTTTGGATCTCCCATTTTTTACTTCATTTATTGCTCTTTGGGTCACAATAAATTAGCAAAAGCTGAGTATCAATAAGTTCTTGGTTTTTAAGAATCTAGCAAAAATTGGCACAAGAAACTGGATAAAAACTAGTCTGTTTGGATCCCTCCTAGTTTTCAAAAGCCAAATTCTTAAAACGGCAGTGCTAGCGCGTGGACGCCCGCGTCCGGATGCCCGCGCTGCACTCTGTTTCCCGTGCTCGCGCCAGCACGCCCCCTTCGAGCCCGCATTTTGTGTGCCCACGTGGGGCCCGCGTCGCCAGACCGCACCGCAAGGACCGCTCGGCCCCCTTCGCTTCTCACGCGTATTGCAACATGTGCAACAACCGATTTACTTTTGTAATATCTAGATGAAACACTTACAATATACATCCGAAACAGCTGAAACGCTTATAATATATGTCTAAAACACTTGCAAAACACCAGAAAAACTTGAAAAGACGTGTGTAGCCATTGCAAATATATGCAAACAGCAAGACGAAACACTTGCAACATACGTATGAAAACACCAGAAACACTTGCATATATATATATATATATATATATATATATATATGCAACATCGCGATCTAGTTTTGCAACATCCAAATAAAACACGTGCAACATTAGTCTGAAACAAATAAACATTTGGAACATATACTTGAAACATACATGTATAGCCCATTGCAACACGTGCAACATCCCGATCTACTTTTATAATATCCTTATAAAACACTTGCAACAAACCTCTAAAAACATCTGAAACATTTGAAATGTACGCTTGCAACATGCATCGTGTCTTGGTGTAGTCTCCTCCGCCATTTTCATCGGGGCACTGCAGTCGTAGCAGGAGGCGAGGCCGGAGGGCTTCCTTCTCCTTGCGTGGCGGCCTCAGAGCTAGCTGGTGGGCGAGTGAGCGGTCGCCACGCGTGGGCGCGGCGGTGCCCACGCCGTTAGGCAAAGAGGGCCGCAGAGCAAAAGCAGCTATAGGAAGCAGCGGCGTGGCGCGGTGGAGCAGGAGAAGGAGCATCACGGGGTGACCATCGATGGCAGAGCGAGCCGTAGAGCAGGAGCAGCGGGGCAATCGATGGAGCAGGAGCAGGCGGGGTGTCCGTCGATGTGCAGGGCAGATCTCTTGTCTCCTTCTCCTTTCCTTATCCAACCGACACAACGAAAGAGATGGAAGCTGATACCGTAATAAAAAAAGAGCAGGAACGAGCAAAGGTCTATTGGGTTAATATGCATGCCCACGAAGGGGCGTCTATGCTAAAAAATGTAGCATTTCCATTCTTAAAAACTAGAGGGATTCAAACATGTCTTAACACTATCGGAGATGGCTTCTTTGCCGAGTGTGCCATACTTTGCCGAGTGCTTTTTATCGGGCACTCGGCAAAGAGGCTATTTGCCGAGTGCCAGAGATAAAGCACTCGACAAACAACTGGCACTCGGCAAAGAGTTGGTTTGTCGAGTGCAAGCACTCAACAAACAATAACACACGGCAAAGACCAGGTTTGCCGAGTGTCGGACACTCGGCAAACCAGAACACTCGGCAAAGGGCCGCCGCCGTTAACGGCCGACAGCCACCGTTAACCCTTTGCCGAGTGTCTTCTCCTGACACTTGGCAAAGTGGTGATTTGCCGAGTGTCATTTTTTGACACTCGACAAACTTTTTTTTTTAATTTTGACCTCTAAACTTTTTCTACAGTCCTCATACAATACCTGGTACTCCATGTTCCAATGTGGCACATTTCTCGGACTTTTTCTATATTTCTTTAATTTATTTCATTTAATTGAATTTTCTTGGATAATTCAAATTATAATTGCTAGTCATTCGAATAATGAAAAAAATGAATGGAAAAATGATATTCATGTTATTTAGTATAATGTGAGGCCGTATCCAGTTACAGACCATCAATTTTGAACATCTTGTTCACGAAACATGACCACGAACTTGCGGTCGAGTTGTTTTTAAATTCTATAAAAAGCAAACAAAGTCCAAAAATCATGAAACTTGTCAAGATGTCATGATATCATATGTGGAGGCTGTGATAAAAATTTGAGGAGGTTTCACGCAAGTTGTCACGTACGTTGCTTGCAAACCAAAGAATCTCCGAAGAAGTTTCATGATTTCGTGAAGAGGCCGACGAGGTGGGAAGCATCGTATGTGGAAGCAAAGTACTGTCCTATTTAGGAAAGAATACGTGGAAGCAAAGTACTGTCCAAAGTGTAAATCCTCTAGGTTCCTGGAGGTAGATTCTGGTGATGGCCAGAAGAGGCAGCTTGACATTCTCGTGACAATCCGACGACACCTTCCGTTCATACCGAGGATCCAACAACTATACATGACCGAGGAATCCGCAAAACAGATGACATGGCACAAAAATGGCAAATGATACAACCCTGACATGATGGTACATGCATCCGATGGTGAAGCATGGACCCACTTTGATGGCATTCATAATGAGAAAGCTAAAGAGGCTCGTAATGTACGTGTTGCGCTGGCAACAGATGGGTTCAATCCTTATGGAATGATGGCTGCCCCATACACATGTTGGCCTGTGTTCGTTATCCCCCTCAATCTCCCGCCCCCGACGTATGCTTTCAACGACAGAACGTATTCTTGTCGTTGATAATTCCTGGACACCCGGGAAATAATATAGGTGTGTTCATGGAGCCTGTGATTGATGAATTGGTCCGTGCTTGGGAGGAAGGTGTATGGACATACGACCGAGCTACAAAGAAAAACTTTAAAATGCATGTTTGGTACCACTACTCCCTGCATGACTTCCTGGTGTATGGGATATTCAGCGCCTAGTGTGTTCACGGGAAGTTCCCATGCCCGGTATGTAAGGAAGGTCTGAGGTTCATTTGGTTGTAGAAGGGTTGCAAGTATTCATCGTTCGACAAACATCGGCAATTCCTCCCTCTTGACCATGCATTCAGACGAGACATTAAGAACTTTATGAAAGGTGTCGTAGTGACAGACCCTGCACCACCGATAATGACTGGTGCCACGGTTTGTGAATAGATAAATGGTCTTGTGGTCAATCCAGAAGGTGGTTTTGTGGGGTATGGAGAGCAGCATATGTGGACTCATAAGTCGGGCTTGACTCGGCTCCCCTATTTTGATGACCTTCTCCTTCCACACAACATTGATGTAATGCACACTGAAAAGAATGTCATCGAGGCACTTTGGGCAACAATCATGGACATTCCTGACAAGTCAAAGGACAACATTAAGGCTAGAGTAGATCTGGCAACATTATGCGATAGACTAAACCAACATATGAAGCCTCCTAGTCGCGGCAAGACATGGAGAAGGCCTAAGGCTAATTTTGTCTTGTGCAAGCCCCAAAGGAGGGAAGTACTAGAATGGATCCAGACATTAATGTTCCCTGATGGGTATGTAGCTAATATGAGGAGGGGAGTGAACTTATCTACTATGCGAGTCTTAGGGATGAAGAGTCATGACTACCACATATGGATTGAGCGGCTTCTTCCGGCTATGGTTCGAGGCTATGTCCCTGAGCATGTCTGGCTCGTGTTGGCAGAGTTGAGCTATTTCTTTCGCCAGCTTTGTGCCAAGGAGTTATCTCGGACCATGATTGCTGACTTGGAAAGAATAGCACCTGTGTTGCTTTGTAAGTTGGAGAAGATCTTTCCACCCGGCTTCTTCAATCCGATGCAACATTTGATTTGCACCTCCCATATGAGGCACGAATGGGGGGGGGGGCGTGCAGGGCCGTTGGTGCTATCCAATCGAGAGATGTCTAAAGGTTCTTCGAAAGAAATATAGAAATAAATGCAAAATCGAGGCTTCTATTGCAGAGGCATACATTCTAGAGGAGGTGACGAACTTTACAACAACATACTATGGTGACAACCTCCCTAGCGTGCATAATCCACCACCTCGTTATAATGCTGGCGAAAATGAATCGAACCTCAGCCTTTTCCGAGGGCAACTCGGAAGCACAAGTGCATCAACCCCCAAGACCTTGAATCATGAAGACTGGCGCCATATCATGCTATACGTGTTGACCAACCTTGACGAAGTGGCGCCGTACATGCAGTAAGTTCTCAACGAACTTGTTAAATACGCCGTCACTATTCTGCATCCAACCCCTAGTTTCTCGTTGGTACATGGATTTTCTTCATGAATTCTAGCGTCAATCAAGGGATCCTACCCCGTAGCAGGTAGATACCCTTCTTAGACAGGGTGCGGAAAATGGAATGCCCGATTTTATTTCTTGGTTCAAACGGAAGGTACCATCCAATTTAGCTCGTACTTAGTTTGATATTTTAAGTTACTCGTATGTGCGAATAATATAATGATGTATCCTGCTTGAGCTTGCAGGGCCAGAGGGATGCGTCTATGTGTGCCGAGTTGAGACAGGTTGTCGATGGCTTTGCCTATAGGGTCAGGTCATTTTTCGGTTATGACGTGAATGGATATCGCTTTCGCACAACAAGCTACGAGCAGAGTCGGCCCAATCGAAAAACCACAAGTTCCGGAGTTTTTACGCCCGGCGTTGATGAGGTTGAGTATTATGGAAGAATTGAAGAAATATACGAACTCAAGTTTCATGGTTCCAAACTTTTAATCCCATCATATTCAAATGCCATTGGTTTGATCCTGAAGTAACGAGACGGACATATTCTAATATTGGGCTAGTCAAAATTCGACAGGATTCCGTATTACCAGGAGACGATGTCTATATTGTGGCCCAACAGGCCACACAAGTTTATTATCTCTCATATGCGTGTCAAACTAAAAGTCATCTTAAGGGTTGGGATATTGTGCACAGGGTATCGCCACACGATAAAGTGCCTGTCCCAAACGATAAAGATTACAACTTAGATCAAAACACATATGATGAAGAGTTCTTTCAAGAAGAGGGACTAGAAGGGAGGTTTGAGATAGACTTAACCAAAGCGATCAGAATGGAAGTAGACAATGAAACGGTTATTGAAGAGGACGCTGGAGATGAGGTGCAAAATGTGAAGGACTTACAAATGCTTGAGCGATTACATTTAGACAATGACAATGGCAACATTGCTCATTCGGATAGTGTTGATTATTTCGACATGATTGATAGTGATGATGAGACTTATGATCCAGCTAATCACGATCATGAAGATTATTTCTAATACATGTAATACTATGTTATTTTGTAATTACGTTTTGTTTATTTTGTATCTCTTTTTAAGTACTTCTTGTTTATCATATTGGTTTACTATTTTTAATTGCAGGTGATTGAACAAAGATGGTGGGCGGTGAGATGAGGAAGCTAGGTGATGATACTTGTGGTTGTTAATGGTACTTCTATTTGCAATTGTAGTTGTAGATGATGGAGCACTTGGATTACTTGTGAACTTATTTATGATATATTGTGAGACATGTGACGTTTATGATATATATGTGGTGTTGGTGATATATATGTGCTGTTGATGATATATATGCGATGTTGGTGATGTTTGTTATATATATCTTCTGCTTGTTTGGATGGAATGTAAAAAACAAATAAATAGGCTGTTTTCAGTCACTTTGCCGAGTGCAATGGCCATAACACTCGGCAAAGTGACGACCTGAGAACATGCCTGGGAACATGCTTTGCCGAGTGCAAATGCCATTACACTCGGCAAATATCACGATTTGCGGAGTGCCATGGGCCAGGCACTCGGTAAAGGTCACCTGTTTGCCGAGTGTCCTGCCAGTGACACTCGGCACAGTGGCCACCTTTGCCGAGTGTCTGAGTCAACGACGCTCGGCAAAGAGGCGACCTTTGCCGAGTGCTTGACCTTGACACTCGGCAAAGCCGCCGTCACGGTGGCGCTCGCCGTCACAGCGAACTTTTCTTTGCCGAGTGTCAGATTAGCACTCGGCAAAGGCTTTGCCGAGTGTCCGATAAAGTGCACTCGGCAAAGAGGTCTTTGCCGATAAACCGTTTACCTAGCGCCCTTTGCCAAGTAGGCTTTGCCGAATGTATATTGGTCTTTGCTAAGTGTCTGAGGCACTCGGCGAAGAAGCTGAATCCGGTATTGTAATTACCAATATTTCTTTTCAAGAGATAAGATGAGATAATTACCCACATCCGTTTTTATACGTCCAGTCATCTTCGTCCTCCTTTTCCGAGGCCGGCCGGGGATTAATGTGGCCATTACTCGAATTGATTTCGTTGGCAGGTGCAACCCATTGTGGGCTACTACAGCGACCGGTGCACCTCGAAGATGGGCCGGAGGAGGCCCTTCATCCTCGCTGGATACATCATCATCTGCCTCTCTGTAAGCAAAGCACACATCATCGCATCACAACACACTTTTGCTTTCTACTACTACATACTGGCAGTAGCGAGATTCCCTCAGGTTTATTTATTTATTTTTTTCAAAAAAAAAAACTGACGATCGATGACGCTGGTGTTCCGGCAATGCAATGCAAGGTGATGATGATCGGGTTCTCGGCGGACATCGGGCGGCGCCTCGGCGACACCAAGGAGCACTGCACCACCTTCACCGGCTCCCGCTGGTACGCCGCCGCCGTCTACATTGGGCTTGTTTGTTTGGAGGAATTCTGGAGGAATTTGGTGAGAGAAAAACACTGTTCCGGATGAAAAAAAGAAGCGGATCAAGTCAGGTTTAAGGGCATGCAAATGGGGCCATTGTTGGCTTCTGGTTCCTCGACTTTGCCAACAACACGGTGCATGGACCGGCTCGCGCCATGATGGCCGACCTAGCTGGTGAGCATGCAACTATGCAAGCGGGTGTTTCAATTCGCTGGTGGTTTCTGTATTTGAATTTGAATTCGAATTCGATCACACGCAAGCACGCAGCGCAGCGCAGCGCAAGAGTAAATAATGTTGTTTGTTTACTGCACTGCCTGGTGCCTGCTGCAGCTGCACGGCACGGCACCAACGTTGGCCAGGCTATCTTCTCCCTGTGGATGGCTCTCGGCAGCGTGCTCGGATACTTGGCCGGCGCCAACGCGAAATGTCCCGAGTACGAAGCCTGATTCGATCATCTCCGTCCTCAAAGCCTTTCATTCTCTTTTGTTTTCCTTTGCTTTCCTGAATCATCCACTGATGTGTTGTTGACTGACGCTGCTGGTTGATCCATACCATACTGTATCTGTATCCATCAGATGGCTCCCTTGGCTCAAAACCGCGGCGTGCTGCGATGCCTGCGCGAACCTCAAGGGCGCCTTCTTGACTGCGTTGGTGAGCTACGAGCAGGCACCATTAATGTTGTTGCTTCATTCGTCTCTCGTCTCTCTCTGCACTGTGATTTTGATCGCTTTCCTTTGGTTTGTTGTTGATCAGATCCTCATTATAATCACCATGTCGGTCACCTTGCGGCTCGCCGGCGAGCAGCAACTCGACAAGGACAACGTCGTCGACGCCTCCGGCGGTGCGTGCTCTTTGTTCGTCGATCTCTTCAAGAGCCTCAAGAACCTCCCCCCTGCCATGTTCAGCGTGCTCGGGGTCACGGCCTACGTACGCGCGGCGCGCCCAACACCGCTCGATCGCTCATCATCAGTGACTCGATCTGACTGACCGACCGACTGACTGACTGTCTTTCTCGATCGCACGCAGCTCTCGTGGTTCCCGTTCATCCAGTACAACACCGACTGGATGGGCCGGGAGATCTTCCACGGCGAGCCGCAAGGCGCGGGCGGCAAGGCGGACCTGTACGACGCCGGCGTCCGCGAGGGCGCCGTGGGCCTCCTCTTCTGCTCCATCGCGCTGGGCGTCACCTCCTTCCTCATCCCCAAGCTGTGCCGGAAGCTCACGTCCCGGGTCGTCTGGTCCATTAGCAACCTCATGGTGTTCGTCCTCATGACGGCCATGGTCGTCCTCGGCATGGTCTCCATGAAGGGCTACAGGCCCCCGCTCGCCGCCTCCCTCTCCGCCGGTCCCGACCACGCATTCAAGAGCGCCGCGCTCGCTATCTTCGCCCTCATCGGCATCCCTCAGGCCGTAAGACGATCCGCGTTTTGTTTGTTTTGTTTTGTTTTGCATTGGATTGGACTGCTAGCTAGGTAGCTGTTTCTTCGGAATATAAACCTTGTTGCATTGCATGCACGAATGCAGGTGCTGTTCACTGTACCTTGTGCCGTTGTGTGTGAGGTTGCCGCTGAGGAGGGCGGTGGCCATGGTCTCACCCTTGGCGTCCTCAACATTGCCGTCGTCCTTCCACAGGTAAAGAAAGGAATTCTTTCCCGTTCAATCAAGACTGACTTAGCTTGTTTCAACACAAGCCCGCGTTGCCATGGATTATATTCTTGACTGACTGCTGCTGTTCTGCATGTCGTCGTTCAGCTGGTGATCGCGCTCAGCGCAGGCCCTATCGACGGCGCCTTCAACAAAGGAAACGCCCCGGCCTTGGGCATCGGCGCCGTCTTCGCCCTCATCAGCGCGGTCCTGGCGCTCGTCCTTCTCCCAAAGACGAGAGGCGTGTGTTAGTTGATCTCCACCAATAGGCCCCTATTGGGCCCATGTCTCTGCTCCCTGATCAGGGGAGCCCAACCCTAATATGGTTAGTGGGCCCCTATCGCACATCACATATAAAAGAGAGGTGGAGATCACGGCTCGCGCTACGAGGTTCAACGGAGCAGCCGCCATCCCACCTACAGTAAACCTAAACCGATCTAAAGCGTGCTGCCAGCGACGGGATGCCCCACCATCGCCGTCGCCTCAGCAGGCCACGGGAACACCACTGGATCGCCACCTCGTCTCCTCACCGGCCGCGCCGAGCACCGGCGTCCACGAGGACTACACCGAGCCGGAGCTGTCTCTACACTGGACGCCTACTATGCCGCGGCACCGGCGTCTACGCTGCTGCTGTGTCGCAACAGAGAAAGGCGAGGAGGCTTACCGAATCCACGGTTACACACAGAGGTACACACCAACGATTCTAACAATGGTACCAGAGCGAGGTTGCTAGTGTGTAACCCTAACTCTAACCGGGTAAAAGAAAAGAGAAGTAAGACCGAGGTGGCGGACGTCACTGTCTACCGGTCACCACCGCCACCGCGCGGGGGGAAAAGATGCCGCACCGCCGTCCTCACCGGCGCGTGGCAAGAAAATAAGAGAAGAACATCCGTGTTCGGATCAGAGAAGAGAAAGGGGAAAGGATTTCAAGAACCTAATCCTAACCCGCGCAAACAGCTCGGGGAAGAAGAAAATGAAGGGCCCTCGGCCCTAGAACCCTAACCCTGACTGGGTTAAAGAAAGGAGGAAAAGAAAAGGTTTCGGCCTTAAGATGAATAGAGCCGAACCCTAAATCAGAAAAGAAATCAAAGAAAAGAAAAGAAATCAAAAGAAATCCAAATCGGACTCAACCGAAAAGAGAAACAAGATCCAAAAGAAAAGAAGAGGGTTTTCGGCCTAGAAAAGAGTCAAATCCCGAAACCCTAACCCAAATTTTTAACCCCATCCCAAATCGGGTTAATCCCAAAAGAAGAAGGGGAAGGGGGAAGAAGGGGACGGGAACCGATTTGGATGAACTCCGAAAAGAAAAAGAAATCAAAAGAAAATGAAACCCTAACCCTAGATCCCCATTCGGATGAACTCCGAAAAGAAAAGAAAGAAGATTAAAATCGGTTCAATCTGAGCACCAAAAGAGAACCAGAGAAGAAAAGAAACAAAAACCAAAGAAAGAAGAAGAACAGTCCAAACCCTAATCCCCATCACCGGTTCGGATAAGAGAAACGAGATCCAAATCGGAGAAGAAAGGGGAGAAAAGGGGACGGACCTACCTCGCCGTGCGTTGGGATGGCCCTTCGCCGGCGCGGGAGAAGAAGTGCCGAGCCAGGGGTAGCGTTTCGCCGGGCTCGGCCAAGGGGGCGCCACGGCCAGGCCGCTCGACGGCGGCGTGCTCACCCGTTGGGGAGCACGTGCGCTGGCAAGGGGGCCGGCAACGGCGCCATGGATGCCTCGCTCCACCGCCGTAGATGCTCGGTGGCTGCTCGGTGCTCGCTGCACTGAGAGAGGAGAGAGCGGCGAAGAGAGGGTGAAGAGAGAGAGGAACAAAAGGAATGAAGCTAGGGTTTTCGGCCGATGCGGCCGGTCGGTCCTTTTGTTCGGGCGAGACGGCCGGGCAACCGTCGGATGTGATCCAACGGCGGATCGCGATCGGGCCGACCCGCGGCCCAGGCGGGCGAGCGCACTGGCGCGGCTTTGCCGGCCCAGGCCCAGGTTGCGGCCTGGGTGCGGCAGCGCGCGCGGAGAGTAGCTGGGCCGGGCTGTTTTGCTGGCCGGGCCGAAAGAACTGTGTTCATTTGAGTAATTTTTTCGTTTTTCTTTTTTCAGTAAATGTTTATTTCCTAGAAATTGATTAATAGCTTAAAGAAAATAGAAAAAGTAATTTTTTCCTGTGGGTAAAATTCAAGAAATTGAGTGAAAGTTTTTCCGCTGCTAAAGAAGTTGTTTATTCTCCAGTTATTTTGAATCAATGTGATATTTAATTGGAGAAAAAGAGAGTTTTTTCCGCTGCTAAAGAAATAGTTGATTCTCCAGCTATTTTGAACCAATGTGGTATTTAATTGGAGAAAAAGAGTTTTGACATAGATTATGATGTTGTTATTTTCTGACCAACGTTGTTAATAACAATATTATAATTTTAATGATTTATGCATTAATTCTATTTCTGCCCAACGATGATGTAGAATTAGTGTATAAGAACGGATGTAAATTTTAATGATTTATGTATTAATTATATTTCTGCCCAACGGTGATGTAGAATTAGTGTGTAAAAATAGCTGTGAAAGTTAATGTTTTATGCATTAATTCTATTTCTGCCCAACGGTGATGTAGAATTAGTGTGTAAGAATAGTTGTATGTTTTGATTTTGACCAACGTTGGAATCAAAGCATGCAAATGGTGTTATTTTTATGCTAAGAAAAGTTTTGACCTGGTTGTCATCTTGTCTAAGGTGGACTGGGTAGTCACCTCACCGTGTTTCACTGATCATGTGGCACCGGTGAGGGAGACAAACGAGAATGATGCCACTTGGTCAACTAAAGAGGGATATTTTTAATCCCAAAAGATGTCCTATGACTATGAGCATAGGAAGTGGGAGCCTGCAATTGTGGGCTCAATCCCAGAGTGTGACACGGTCACTGAATACCTCGATAGAATAAAGAGTCAGTTCACTGGCTCTTCAAAGACATATGCTACCCAGCTGATAAAGCAGCTGGTGACAGAGAGTCACTCTGGAAATGGTGGCATAAGAGAGCTCATGATGCGTCGTCGAAATTATGGCACTGTCGTTTAGGCCATATTTCGAGGGGAAGAATAGAAAGACAAGTTAAGAATGATATTCTTCCTCCATTAGAGCTCTCAGATTTAAAACAATGCAGAGAATACATAAAAGGAAAGTATATAAAGAAAAGTAAGAAAGATGACAAACGAAGCGTAGGAATTTTATAGATTATTCACACAGACATCTATGGTTAGTTTCCTATAAAGGTTGTGGATGGTAATGATTCGTTCATAACATCCACAGATGATTACTCCTATTATGGCTATATTTATCCAATTAAAGAAAGAACAGAAGTATTGGATAAATTTAAGATATTAAAGATTAAAGATAGTCAGGTCTGACCGTGGGGGAGTACTACGGTCGGCATACCCCATATGGCCAAGTTTTTGGACCTTATGTAGGGTTCTTATAGGAGAATGGCAAAGTAGCCCAGTATTCTATACCGGGCGAACCTCAGCAGAATGGAGTAGCTGAAAGACGCAATCATACAATGAATGGATATGATGCGCAGTATGATAACTTACTCCACCTTACCGTTGAGACTGTGAATGGAGGCATTAAAACCGCCATTCATATTCTCAATAGAGTATCAAGAAAGTCGGTGCCCAAAACACCGTATGAGTTGTGGACAGAAAGAGTACCCTCACTAAACCACTTGCGTGTGTGTGGGGGAGCCCTGCTGAGGCTAAAGTATTTAACCCAAACATTGGGAAGTTAGATCCCAAAACAGTAAGTTGCCATTTGTTTGGCTACCCAGAAAAGTCAAAAGGTTTTCGTTTTTCACTATCCAGAGAGACATACAAAGTTTGTAGAAACGAGACACGCTGTCGGTGTTTTGGGTCTGGCGGATCCTCAACCAACTAGTGAAAGTGTACTGCGTGCCCCTAATCCCGGATGGTGATGCAAAGAGACATAAGGTTTATACTGGTTCAGGCAATAGGTGCCCTACGTCCAGTCTGAGAGAGCGATCTTATATTCCTTGCACCAAGGTGCTTGTAGTAGGGGCTTACAAGCTGAGCGAGAGAGGGAGCTAGTCCTAGGTCTCTGCGTGGAGTGGCGTGGGTTGCTTGAGATGTTGATCTCTTGCGGTGAGGAAGCGTGTGCGTTACAGAGCGTTGTGCATTGCTTGCACGTGTGTGTGTGTGCTCCTAGAAGCGGCCCTGGTCGCTCCCTTTTATAGTTGAAGGGAGGCACAGGGGCGATACATGTATTCGCTACATGGCGTTTTGTGAGCGGAGGTGGTATGCTGAGCCCTGTAGCTCGTCATTGTGGCGGCATGGTCGGTGGAGCGGCCTTGTCCTCGGTGCACTGGAGCGATGCGCTGGTCATGCCTGATCCTGTGTGACGTGGGAGCGCCTGCGGCTTGGCACAGGGTATGGTGCGTACTGCAGACGACGTGCCAGTCGCTGTATGTTGACAACATAGAGAGCCAAGGCCCAGTTGGTGCATAGGCTAAACCATTGTGGGGGGCTCGGTGGGTGCGAGTCCCGAGGCTACAGGAGCCCTGAAGCGGATAGTCGAGGCTCAGAGGGAGCAGTTGGTCTTGTACATTGATTCCAAGGCTACAGGGACCCGGACTTGACTCTCCACGCCGCGCTGTCCTCGGAGCAGGTGGGGTTAGGCAGCACAGTGCAGCACGGGTGTCAGTCGTGGGCACAGCAACCGGTAACCCCCTCCCCATCCTGTCTCGGACGGCATGGCGTCGATGTGACTCCCATCTTGTTGGCCACTCCGCTGTATCGAGCTGTCGTTCGGCTGACGTCGCGAGAGTGGTTGGACGCGTTGGCTGGATGTGACGTCCCGTCTGAGAAGTCGGTCAAGGCGGGAGTGACGGGGTTGATGCCGAGCCGGCCTCGAGCAAGTCGGAGAATCGGTACCTCGTCCGAGACCTTACGGGCGGGGCCTCGGGTGAGGCGGAGAATCGATACCTCATTCGAGGCCATATGGGCGGGGCCTCGGGCGAGGCGGAGAATCGGTACCTCATCCGAGGCCTTACGTGTGGGGCCTCGGGCGAGGTGGAGAATCAGTACCTCGTCCGAGGCCTTACGGGCGGGGCCTCGGGCGAGGCGGAGAATCGGTACCTCGTCTGAGGCCTTACGTGCGGGGCCTCGGGCGAGGTGGAGAATCGGTACCTCGTCCGAGGCCTTACGGGCGGGGCCTCGGGCGAGGCGGAGAATCGGTACCTCGTCCGAGGCCTTACGAGCGGGGCCTCGAGCAAGGCGTAGAATTGGTACCTCGTCCGAGGTCTTACGGGCGGGGCCTCTGGCGAGGCGGAGAATCGGTACCTCGTCCAAGGCCTTACGGGCGGGGCCTCTAGCGAGGCGGAGAATCGCTACCTCGTCTGAGGCCTTACGGGCGGGGCCTCTGGTAAGGCGGAGAATCGGTACCTCATCCGAGGCCTTACGTGCGGGGCCTCGGGCAAGGCAGAGAATCGGTACCTCGTCCGAGGCCTTGTGGTTTTATTTTGGGCTGAGCCCGCTTCGAGTGAGTCGGGATACTATCCGAGGTGGGCCGGGTGGTCTAGCCGTGCCTCGGATAAGGTGGGGTTTTACCGGTGGTTGTCTCTTGGCTTCGATATTTACGAGGTCTAAGCGATTTTTTCAGTTCTTGCTTAGGGGACCCCTTTTTATGGTACCCGACAGTAGCCCCCGAGCCTCGGGGAGAGTGTGAGCGCTCTTCCTAAGGTTTTGACGCGACTTGGCTCGCGGCAACTCCTAGCGGGATGGTATTTCGTACTCAAGGCCTCGGCGGGTGTGCACGAGCGCACCCACCGGGTGTAGCCCCCGAGGCCCTGGAGGAGTGGATTTATTCCTCCAGGGGCTTTTCTCATGTTGGTCGAGGGGTTTTATCGCGTTTGCCGAGCCCACGAGTGTGAGTTCGGGTCGCTGGGCCTCGGCTTGGTTGCAGGAAGAGCCCCCGAGCCTCTTCTCGGAGCAAGAGGGCGATCAGGAGTTTCCCTATCTTTTTTGTGCAGCCCTCGCGCATCCTTTTCGTTCAGAAGGAGGGGTGGAGTATGCCAGGCTACCCTCGGTGGGTGTGAGCAGTGACACCTCCAATGAGCTATTATCGGGTAAGTCCGAGTGGAGGCCCATGCCCCATTCGATAGGGGTTGACTAGCGGTCCAGAGACGCACTCCAAAAGTACCACAGGGCTTCTCTAGTGGGTCCCAGGGCCGTTCGATTGGCCCCGGGAGCTCGGTGCCTCCCTACGGTGGGATCCCATTCAGAGACCTCCCTGCTGGTCTTGGACATGACTTAGGGCATCCCAAGCAATTGCTTGCTTGGGCCTCGGCCATGTACGGGCTCACCCATAGTCATCCCTAACTCTGGTTGTCCTGGGGCGGCTGTCGAGACCCTCGGGGGCCCAGCCTTCGAACCCCAGGACCGTAACGGGCTCGGTGCCTTTTGTCGCGTTTGTCGAGCCCCCGAGTGCGAGTTCGGGTTGCTGGGCTTCAGCTTGTTTGCAGGAAGAGCCCTCGAGCCTCTGCGCGGAGCAAGACGGCGATTAGGAGTTTCCCTGTCTTTTTTGTGTGACCCTTGCGCATCCTTTTCGTTCGTAAGGAGGGGTGGAGTATGCCAGGCTACCCTCGGTGGTCGCGAGCAGTGACACCTCCGGTGAGCTGTTATTGGGTAAGTCCGAGTGGAGGCCCGTGCCCCATTTGATAGGGGTCAGCTAGTGGTCTAGAGATGCACTCCAAATGTACCAGAGGGCTTCTCTTGTGGGTCCTAGGGCCATTCGATTGGCCCCGAGGGCTCGATACCTCCCTACGGTGGGATCCCATTCAGAGACCTCCCTGCTGGTCTCGGACACGACTTAGGGCATCCCAAGCAATTGCTTGCTTGGGCCTCGGCCATGTACGGGCTCACCCATAGTCATCCCTAACTCTGTTTGTCCTGGGGGGACTGTCAAGACCCTCAGGGGCCCAGCCTTTGAACCCCTGGACCGTAACGGGCTCGATGCCCAGTTCCTTAGTCTAAAAGGAATCAGGTGGGGGATATTCCCCTCCCATCGGCTGACAACGACGGGTGCACCTTTTGAGGCGGTTCCTCAGGGAGATAGAACGGCACCTACCATCGCTGTGGTCGGATGCGACGTGACATCTACGGATGGGACGTTACTGTGTGCGTGTGGTTAATAAGGAAAAGGTGGACGTGTGGGCGGTTTAGTAGGATCTGGATTAACTACGCTAGATCTGAGGGAAACTTCTCCGGTTTCATTGCTCATCCATTTCACCCCCTTCCCTCCGTCAGAAATACATGACGAGCCTCGCCCCACCCCTCCTTACCTTGCCTGCCTGCGTTCACCCTTTCTATCCTCGAGCGGTTGCTAAGAACAAAGGAAGAGAGCACCAGGGAGAAGAAGGGAGAAGGGAGAGGAAAGGCGAGAGAGAGAGAGAGAGGGATAGCGAGAGCACGCCTTACCACCGTAGCCGCATTCTCCACTGCACCCATGGTCGGCGGCGTTGTTGTCGTCCAGGCAGATCCTTGGGGTCCGTCCGACGTGTCTACGGTGACACTGCAGTCACTCGTCGACGATGGTCTCCTCCGCTCGGTTACCGACCCCAACAGACCAGAGTGGATTGCTCCGGGGGGTGAGCCAGAGCCGAGGCCACGTGATGGCTACATCGTGAGCTTCGTGGCCTTCCACGAGCATGGTCTCGGCTTGCCGGCGGACCGGTTCATGTGGGCACTCCCGCATTACTACGGCGTGGAGCTTCACAACTTCAACGCCAACTCCATCGCGTAGGTGGCCATCTTCGTCGCCGTCTGCCAGGGGTACCTGGGCATCGCCCCCCACTGGGAGCTATGGCTCCACTTCTTTCGGGCAGGGCTCAACACCAAACCGGCGGGCACGACGGGCACATGGAAGGTGTTGAGGGCCGGCGGCTGCACTCTCCAAGTGCGCCAAGATAGGTAGCCCTTCTACATCCTAGCCCAGCTTGCGTCGTCCAACCGCCGCTGGTACAACAACTGGTTCTACCTCCACAATGACGACGGCAGGCTTCCCCCCTATACTGGGTAGGTTGTGGAGAGCCAGCCAGAGAGGTGGAGGTACGGTGCCCCGTTGGTTGATTAGCCCAAGCTGCAACCGCTCCTGAAGGCGCTGGAGAGGCTGCACAGCTGTGGCCTCACGGTGGCCATGGTCATGGCAGCGTTCCACCACTAGAGGGTGCTGCCGCTGATGGCTCGGTGGCAACGCCTGTTCGAGATGACATCGGGTGAGCCGATCGACGGCATCCGGTTGTCCGCCGTCACCCTTTCCGATGAGGAGGTTCTATGTCGGGGGAGAGAGATGGTGGAGGGGTGGCAGAGGAGCAGTGAGCTGACCCCGTTCCTGATGCACCCATCATAGGGGTATATCTCTCTAGTAAGTCATGCACCACTGTGGCCCCCGAGGCCTCCTCGCTCCTTACATTTTCAATCTGTTCCCTTATTTGTGTTTGCTGTTCCTACAGAGGATGAGGGATGTGTGAGCCTCCCCGTCGCCCATTCCCGAGGACGTAGAGCGGTGGGCGGTGAATAGGGTGCATGCCGAGGCGTACAAGGAGCGGAAGAACGCCAAGGAGGCAAGGCGCAAGAGGAAGAGCCTCGAGCACGACGAGCTAGAGAAACGTCGCCGGCGGCAGAGGCACGACGGTCTCTCGGTGGAGCCGTCTTTGTCACCATCGTCGACGGATTCTTCGAGCGATGACGACAAGAGTGAGGCGGGGCAGGGTCCTCTGGACCATCTCCATGACGTCAGGGGGACTATGCCCGAGGCATCGGTGAGCGGCCCAGCGTTTCTACGAGGAGGAGGAGAGGATGCCTCGGGGCTGGCAATCGCCTGCCCTAGGGTCGAGGCCGACATGCTCGAGGCATGGGCATTGGGGAAGCGCGCCGTTAGCCCAATGGGCTTGATGGCGGAGGTGGAATGGGTAATGGCGGGTGCGACCCAACAGCCTCCGTAGAGGGTCGTGCGGGCGTCGGAGTCCGACGAGGGCCGGCTGGCACCGGTGGACACGGGGGCCGTGCCACCGCTGCCACCACCACCGTTGTCGAGGATGAGGGACGCAGTGCGGAAGCTATTGTGTCCCCATTCGAGGTAAGTGTTTTGTCAGTGGTGTTTGCAACATCTTCCACTTGTTCTTTGGCAGTATGCTAACCTTGTGAGTGTTTTGTCTTCAGCCAGAAGCATCAGGTGGAAGCACCCACCCTGGCGCCATGTAAGGCGCTCAAGGTGAGCACCAGCTCCACCGCTCGATGGGTGGTGGAGGTGCAGGCTGCCATACAGTGTGGAGTGGCATCGGCCAGGGCCGACCCAAAGGAGCTGGTTGCCCAAGGAGAGGCTACCAAGGCGGCCAGGAAGCAAGCGGGGGAGGAGGCGCCTACGCCCCACGAGGCCGAGGCCCTTGAGCCAGGTGAAGCTGAAGTGCCTTCAATCGCTGAGGCCACCGAGGGCGAGGCCGAGGCCCCTAGGACCTCTGAGGCCAAGGTGGTGGATGCCAGGGCTCCTAGGACCACCGAGGCCGAGGTGGCAGAGGCTGGAGCTCCCGGGACCACCGAGGCCGAGGCGGCGGAGGCTGGCTTAGGCGTGGTGGAGCTGGCGGCCTAGGATGCAGAGATGGAGGCGGGGCAAGCTTCGATACCGCCCCTGGTCCAAGACCCATCGCCGTCGTAGGAGAGTGCTCGGGAGGTGGAGGTTCATTCAATCTCCTCTGATGACACTTCCCAGTGGAAGGAGGTGGCAGACGCTGAGGCGGCCAGCACCGCGGAGCAGCCAGCTCTGACTTTTGGCGAGGGAAGCTCGGCCCTTGTCCGGGTACAACCCAAGCCCTGCAGGTGGGATCGCCCGCGTGTCTTGTGGCAGAGCCAGGACGACCCTAAGGGGGAGCCTCTGTTCACCCTTGAGGACGTGTCCAAGGGGGGGGGGTGCTAGGGCTCCTTCGAGCAATTCCGCTAGCTGGCGGAGCGGTCGCTGTGGACAGCACTGTCCGTTGTGGCTGACGATCTGCCCAGCATTGCCTAGGTGCGCGCTTTCTTTCCTTGTGCTGTGTCGTCTTTTTCCTGAGTTTTGTCGCAGTGCTTGACGTTTGTTCTGCCTATCTAGGAGCTCGAGGCCCGGTCCCATGGGAAGTCGATGTTCCTCTGGTGGGAGAGGGATGTCTAGGACCAGCTCTGGTAGCAGAAGGACTTGCTCGCCAATGCCAATGAGCTTCTGTCAGCGTAGAGCACGGAGGTGGAGGACCTCCACCTTCGCTATGCTGATACGAAGGTCGAGGCGGCCACGGCTCAAGAGCAGGCCACCCCTTTGGCGGCACGGATCAAGGAGCTGGAGGAGGAGTTGACCTGGGTGGCCGGCGAGCGGGACACCTTCAGGTCTTGGGCCGAACAAGTGGAGGGGCAGAGCAGGGTGCGCACCTGCTGATGAAAGGTGCCCTGGTGGAGGCCCTCAAGGTGGCCAAGGCCTCCTAGGTCGAGGCCTTAGCCTAGAAGGAAAAGGCCGATGGTGAGTCCTATTGAGCTGTGCCCCTTGTTTTATTTGTTTTTCTTGCATTCGACCCCTAACTCCACGACGTGACGTAGAGCTAGAGAGGGAGGCTTCTAGGGCGGCCGAGGCCTGTCGGGTTGAGGTCCAAAACTGGAGGGAGAAAGCTAAGGGTGAGTCTCGTAGGCTTGTGCCCCTGTTCGGCTTGTTTTCTTTCGTGCTTAACCCCATCCCGCCTGTCTTGGCGTAGGGTTGGAGAAGGAGGTCACCCGGGCAGCCATGGCCTCCGTCGCAGTGCAGGCAGCGCTCGAGGCTAAGATCCAGGAGCACAATGTGCTGTGGAGCGCCGCCTGTACCGCCTGCGAGGCCCTGGAGGTTGGAGGGGTTGAGTTGGGCAGCTCTCTCGGGAGCCGCTTGATCGAGTTGAGCGGCCGAGTCCACGAGCGACTTCGGGGGGCGCTGCATACAAGCGTGAAGCGTGCCTTGGCTGTCATCTCCTCGCACTACGCCGGCATCGACCTTGAGGCCGTCAGCGATAGTTATGTCATGGCTGAGGATGACGAGAAGGCCGAGGAGGAGGTCATGAAGTTGGTGGAGACGGCTGAGGCCCCTGGCATGGCACTGGCCATGTTGTTCGAAGAGGAGGTGGTTCCTCCTATGCCGACCGCTGATGTTGGCGGCCCAGAGTTTTGACCTGGGCTAAAGGGGCCATGTAAATAGATTAGAACTTACATTATTGTACCATAACGCTTGCGGCCGTCGAGGCCTTTTAAAGTACTTGTGTGTATATGCTTTTTAATCGTTTTTATTGTATTTTCGAGCCTCTGCCCTCTGTCTCATCTTTGAACATATCTCTTGCAAAAAACTTCCTCGGAGCCTAAGCTGCCCCTCAGCCAAAAGGTGGTCAGGGAGTTGCCATAGCCCAGAGGCATAGGCCGTCTTGCGGCTCGGCTGGCCGTTTGCCCCTGAGACAGACTTTTGGTCCTTAGGTTTTTTACAATCGATTTGCCAGAGTATGCGAGAGAGTTTGGTGTAGAATTTTTTTTGAAAAACAACTAAAAACAGTGACTGGGACTTAGGGGGGGTCCCCCTTCTAGCCCCCGAGGGAGGCTCGATTCTACAGAGGCAGAGTCGAGTCTTGTTCGAGCCCCATGGTGGGCACCTCTACAGAGGCAGAGCCAAGTCTCCCTTATAGCATTATCGTAATGCCGATCCCCCATCGATGGGCTTGGGGGGTTTCTCGAAAAATTAGAACCACTAAAGAATGTTTCTTTATTGTATTTCGAGAAACAATGTATACAATGCTTGAAAATTTAAGGGTAGAAGCGACGTAGCTGTTCTATGTTCCAAGCGTTGGTGAGGATTTCGCCCTTCTTGTTGGCTAGCTTGTAGGTCCCGGGTTTCAGCACTTAGGCGATGATGTATGGCCCTTCCCATGGCGGGGTCAGCTTGTGGCGGCCCTTATTGCTCTGCCTCAATCTCAGCACCAGGTCGCCCACCTTTAGGTCTCGGCTTTGAATGCGCCAGGCTTGATAGCATCATAGGGCTTGCTGGTACTTGGCCGAGTGTAGCAGCGCAATGTCTCGGGCTTCCTCTAGTTGGTCGAGGGCATCTTCGTGGGCAGTGCGGTTGCTCTGCTCATTGTAGGCCTGTAGCCTCGGGGAACCGTACTCCAAGTCAGTGGGGAGCATGGCCTCGGCTCCATAGACCAAGAAGAACGGTGTGAACCCCGTGGCTTGGCTCAGAGTGTTCCTCAGGCTCCAGATGACCGACGGGAGTTTGGCAAGCCATTTCTTGCCAAATTTCTTCAACCAGTTATATATTCTTGGCTTGAGACCCCATAGGATCATGCCGTTGGCATGTTCTACTTGGCTGTTTGTCCTAGGGTGTCCTACGGCCGACTAGGCCACACGGATGTGGTGGTCATCACAGAACGTCAGGAACTTATGGCCGTTGAATTGTGTTCCATTGTCAGTGATGATGGTGTTTGGAACCCCGAACCTATGGATGATATCAGTGAAGAACAGCACCGCTTGCTCGGATTTGATTCGAGTGATCGGATGAGCCTCGATCCACTTGGAGAACTTATCGATCGCTACCAGCAAATGGGTATGGCCCCTGGGGGCCTTCTGCAGAGGTCCAACCATGTCCAGCCCCCACGCGGTGAATGACCATGTAATGGGGATGGTTTGGAGGGCTTGGACCGGGAGGTGCGTCTGCCGTGCATAGTACCGACATCCCTCGTAGGAGCGTACCAGCTTGGTGGCGTCAACAACCGTCGTTGGCTAGTAGAACCCTTGGTGGAAGGCGTTTTCGACGAGCGTCCGAGGCGCTGCATGGTGCTCATAGGCTCCTGCGTGCAAGTCCCAAAGTAGGGCTTGGCCTGCCTCAGTGGTGATGCACCGTTGGAGGACGCTGGATGGGCTTCACCTGTACAACTCGCCATTACTAAGGACATAAGTTTTGGCTCGTCGCACAAGCCATCGGGCTTCGGTCCTGTCTGTAGGAAGCTCTCCTTGAACGAGGCAATCAAGGAACGGGACTCGCTAGTCCATGCCCTGGTTGGCCTCAGGCGGCTCCGTGTTGATTTCCATGGCCTCGAGCTTGGCCGTAGGGGTCTCGGTGTTAGAGGGGGCCTCGGGCCCTGCGGTGGGCTCAACCAGTGGGCCCTCTTCCACCACCGAGGCATAGTCGATGGAAGGCTTGTGGAGGTCTCTGGCGAAGATGTTCAGGGGGACCGGGGCCCGTGCCGACGCCATCTTTGCCAGTTCATCCGTGGCCTCGTTGAATTTTCACGCAATGTGGTTGAGTTCGAGACCGTCGAACTTGTCTTCTTGGCGATGTACCAACTTGCAGTACGCCTCCATTTTGGGGTCATGGCAGTTTGACTCCTTCATCACTTGATCGATGACGAGCTACGAATCGCCCCGTATGTCGAGACGCCGTACTCCAAGTTCGATGGCAATCTACAAGCCGTTGACGAGGGCTTCGTACTCGGCTGCGTTGTTGGAGGCAGCAAAGTGGAGCCAAATCATATAGCGCATGTGCACTCCAAGGGGTGAGATGAAGAGCAGACTCATGCCTGCCCCGGTCTTCATCAAGGACCCGTCGAAGTACATGGTCCAGCATTCCACCTGGACTTGAGCAGGTGGCAGTTGGGTGTCGGTCCACTCAGCCACAAAATTGGCCAAGACCTGAGATTTAATTGCTTTCTGAGGCACAAAAGACAGGGCTTCCCCCATGAGTTTGATGGCCCACTTGGCTATCCTACCCGAGGCCTCCCAGTTCTGGATTATCTCTCCCAGAGGGAAAGACAACACCACGGTCACTGGGTGGGACTCGAAGTAGTGACGCAGCTTGCGTCGAGCTAAGACTACGGCATAGATCAGTTTCTAGATGTGCGGAAAGCGTGTCTTAGTCTCGGAGAGCACCTCGCTGATGAAATAAATAGGTTATTGGATGGGTAGAGCATGCCCCTCTTCCTGCCTCTCGGCCACTACGGCCGCGCGGACCACTTGGGTCGTTGTGGCGACGTAGAGTAAGAGGGCCTCGCCCTTGGTCAGCGGCACCAGGACGGGAGGATTGGTGAGTAGTGTCTTGAGCTTGGTGAGGGCTTCTTCGGCCTCGGGGGTCCAAGAAAAGCGTTCGGATTTTCTCAAGAGGCGGTACAGAGGCAAGCCTTTTTCGCCAAGGCACGAGATGAAGTGGCTCAGGGCCGCAAGACATCCCATAACCCTCTTCACTCCCTGAGGTCTCAGATTGGTCCCATGTTGGTCACGACCGAGACCTTCTCTGGGTTGGCCTCGATGCCGCGCTCTGAGACTATGAATCCCAAGAGCATGCCTTGGGGGACCCCAAAGGCACACTTCTCGGGGTTGAGCTTGATGCCCTTCTCTCTGAGGCATTTGAAGGCTATTTCCAAGTCACCAACGAGATCACTGGCCTTCTTGGACTTGACCACGATGTCGTCCACGTAGGCCTCGATGGTTCGCCTGATGTGCTCGCCAAAGACCTAGGTCATGCACCGCTGGTATGTGGCCCCTGCCTTTCTGAGGCCAAATGACATAGTCACATAGCAGTACACGCTGAATGGGGTGATGAAAGAAGTCGCAAGCTAGTCGGATTCTTTCATCTTGATTTGATGGTAACTGAAATACGCATCAAGGAAAGATAGGGTTTCGCATCCCGCAGTGGAGTCGATGATTTGGTCAATTCAAGGTAATGGGAATGGAACTTTTGGACATGCTTTATTCAAACCGGTGTAGTCTACACACATCCTCCACTTCCCATTTTTCTTCTTAACTAATACGAGATTAGCTAACTACTTTGGATGGGACACTTCCTTGATGAATCCGGCCACCAAGAGCTTCTGCACCTCACCGATGGCCCTGCGCTTTTCCTCATCGAATCGGCGCAGGCGCTGCTTCACCGGTCTAGAGCCGGCCCGAATGTCCAAGGCGTGCTTGGCGACCTCCCTCGGTATGCCTAGCATGTTCGAGGGACTCCACGCGAATACATCAGCATTCGCGCGGAGAAAGTCAACGAGCATGGCTTCCTATTTGCTGTCGAGGGTGGCACTGATCCTCAGCGCCCTATCATTGGAGTAGGTGGGGTCAACTGGGACGAGCTTGACGGCCTCTGTGGGCTCAAAAGTCCCTACACGACGCTTGGAGTCAGGCGCCTCACTACCAAGTCGATCGAGGTTGACGATGAGGGTCTCGGCCTCCACAAGAGCCTCGGCGTACTCGATGCATTTGACGTCACAGTTGTATGCATGCTCGTACGTGGACTCGACAGTGATGACGCCATTGGGGCCCGGCATCTTGAGCTTGAGGTAGGTGTAGTTGAGGATTGCCATGAACTTGGCATAGCACGGGCGCCCCAGGACAGCGTGATAGGTCCCCTTGAACCCAACCACCTCGAAGGTGAGGACCTCCTTGCGGTAGTTGGAGGGAGTGCCAAAGCAGACAGGCAAGTCGATGCGCCCGAGGGGTCACGTGCATTTCCCTAGCACGATGCCATGGAAGGGCGCGGCATCGCCTCGGAGCTGTGACTGGTTGAGCTCCAGGAGCTCTAGGGTGTTGGCGTAGAGGATGTTGAGGCCGCTGCCTCCGTCCATCAACACCTTGGTGAGCCAGGTGTTGCCGATGATCAGGTCGACGACGAGTGGGTACTGCCCAGGGTTTGGGACATAATTGGGGTGGTCATCCCAATCAAAGGTGATCGCCTCCCAAGACCAGTCGAGGTACTGGGGAGTGGCCACCTTAACCGAGAAGACCTCTCAGCGCTCCTTCTTTCGCTGATGCACCGTAAGGCACGCTGAAGGCCCGCCAAAGATCATGAAGGCGTTGTGCACCTCGGGGAACCCGTCGTCCTTGTTGTTGTCTCTATCGTCGGCATCATTCTTCATGGCATCATCATTGGGGAGCCCAAGCTTGGTGTAGTAACGCTGGAGCATGGTGCACTCTTCGAGGGTGTGCTTCACCGGGCCCTGGTGGTAAGGGCATGGCTTCTTAAGCATGTCGTCGAAGAGCCCGGGGCCGCCGGTGGGGCCTTGGGGATTCTTGCGATCTGCGGCTGTGACTAGATCGGCCTCAAGGACCTCCTGCTTCCCTTGGTGACCCTTTTTCTTTTTCTTAGGGAGGTGGGGGGCTGAGGCCCCAGGGGCCTCGTCCCTCCACTTCCCCCTAGTGTCGTTGTCGGGGAAGATGGCGCCGACAGCCTCTTTGCCTGAGGCAAAGTTGGTGGCGATGTCGAGGAGCGCGGCCGCCGTGGTCGGTACGTTTTGGCCTAACTCTTGGACTAGGTCTCGGTAGGAGGTGCCGGAGAGGAATGCCTGGATAATTTCTGAGTCGCCAACGTGGGGCAACTCGGTGCATTGCTTGGAGAAGCGTCGGATGAAGTCTCGGAGAGACTTGTCCGGCCTCTAGCGATAACTCTTGAGGTCCCAGGAGTTCCTGAGGTGCACATATGTGCCCTGGAAATTCCTGACAAAGACCTTTACCAAGTCACGCTAGTTGTTGATCTGCGAGGGAGGGAGGTGTTCGAGCCAGGCTCGCACCGAGTCTGATAGGAACAAGGGGAGGTTGCGGATGATGAGCAGGTCATCCTCCGCGCCGCCTAGCTGACAAGCCAGGTGGTAATCGGCCAGCCATAACTCGGGGTTGGTCTCACCGCTGTACTTTGCGAGGTTGGCCGGTCACCAAAATTGGGCCAAGAAGTGGGCGCCGCGGATGACCTTGCTGAAGACTTGAGGGCTAGGTGGCCCAGGAGAAGGACTACGGTCCTCCCACTATCGTAGCAACCGCCTCGGTGCGGGTGGTAGCCTCGGGCGGGCCCCTCGTTGTCATGGTGCCATCGCCTGCTGACCACATCATGGTCGCCTTGTGCCTCGCGTCGGTCGCTAGGGCGGTCGTGCACCGAGGGGGCCTTGTTGGCTGTCGGTGCTCGAGTAGGCTCGGGATGAACCGAGGCCTCTTGATCCTATCAAGGCGGTGCCGTGGGTAGTTCCATGGCGCCTCTGCACCATCGAGAGGCAGAACTTTCGGCCAGCTGTACCGTGGTGGTCTCGAGGAGGTCTCGGAGCTCGCCGTGGACCTGTTGCCCCTCTGAGGTAGAGGGCTCGGGCATCGTTCGGAGAAGCATCGCCGCTGTTGCGACATTCTGGCTAGCGCGATTGAAGATAGGGGGTTGCTCGCCCCTTTCGTCATTGTTGATGCGGCGGTTGACGTCGCGAGCCCTCCACCGGGCTGCTCCGCCATCACCGTGACCCCGCTGCTCTTGCTCGAGAGTGTCTCGGAGCTGCTGCAGAAGGAGTCGGTCTTGTTCGACCTTGGCCTGAAGCTCACGGAGCTGCTCCAGGTCCAGGCGTCGAAGTTCCTCGGGGGCAAGGTTCTCGTTCCGTGCTACCGGGGGCTCGATGCATGGAGGTGTGGCGTCACCCGCCCCCTCGTCCTCACCGCCCACGCTCGGCATCCCGAGCTCAATGTTGAAGCACTCACGAGTGGGATTGTAAGTGCCTTCGTCATCGGAGTCGGAGTAGCCGAAGCAGTAGTCGCTCGCAGCCATGAAGCGGCACATGGCTTCAGGGTCGCGAGGCCTAGAGAACTTCGCTCCGGCCCATGCCTTGTCCTCCTCCAAGGAGTCAGTGTGGGTGTGGGTCGGGGTTGTGGCGATGAGGTCGAGGGCAAAATGTTGGTAGGCGGTGGTGGCATTGCCCAACCCGAAAGGGTACGGGGATGGTGTCGTCGCTGGGCTCCGCTCCACCGGAGGCGACTCCTCAGGAGGTGGCGGGGCAGAGCTTGATGATGGGGCATCGCTGCGCACCACCGATGTCTTTCCCTTGCCCAGGCTTAAGCTAGACAGGTCCCCAACCAGGGACCATGTACCAACAGCTGCACATGGGATACCGGCGGAGTGTGGTGCATTGCCCTGAGCTCGCACGGAGTCGGGGTAGTCCTGACCGCGTCGCGCCTGGTGAGCGCGACGAGAGCGGCGGCCTGGGCGTCGCCTGCGCCTAGGCTGCTGGTGCGCGATGTCATCGTCGGTCGATGGGGTTCTGGGTGGGAGGAGTACCATATCGTACTCATGTCCAAGAGACATGAACTCTAGGCTCCTAAACCAAATCACCATGCCGTGACGCAGTGGTCGCACAGGATCTACCATCCGGAACTTGTTGGGATGACTAAGCTGACATGCAGTAGCTCCCCTACCTGGCACGCCAACTGTCGGTGTTTTGGGTCTGGCGGATCCTCAACCGATTAGTGAAAGTGTACTGCGTGCCCCTAATCCTGGATGGTGATGCAAAGAGACACAAGGTTTATACTGGTTTAGGCAATAGGTGCCCTACGTCCAGTCTGAGAGAGCGATCTTATATTCCTTGCACCGAGGTGCTTGTAGTAGGGGCTTACAAGCTGAGCAAGAGAGGGAGCTAGTCCTAGGTCTCTGCGTGGAGTGGCGTGGGTTGCTTGAGATGTTGATCTCTTGCGGTGAGGAAGCGTGTGCGTTATAGAGCGTTGTGCATTGCTTGCACGTGTGTGTGTGCTCCTAGAAGGGGCCCTGGTCGGTCCCTTTTATAGTTGAAGGGAGGCACAGGGGCGGTACATGTATTTGCTACGTGGCGTTTTGTGAGCGGAGGCGATATGCCGAGCCCTGTAGCTCATCATTATGGCGGCATGGTCGGTGGAGCAGCCTTGTCCTTGGTGCACTGGAGCGACGCACCGGTCACGCCTAATCCTGTGCGACGTGGGAGCGCTTGCGGCTTGGCGTAGGGTATGGTGCGTACTACAGACGATGTGTCGGTCGCTGTATGTTGACAACGTAGAGAGCCGAGGCCCAGTCAATGCAGAGGCTGAACCATTGTGGGGGGCTCGGTGGGTGCGAGTCCCGAGGCTACAGGAGCCCGAAAGCGGATAGCCGAGGCTCAGAGGGAGCAGTTGGTCTTGTACGTTGATTCCAAGGCTACATGGACCCAGACTTGACTCTCCACACCGCGCTGTCCTCGGAGCAGGTGGGGTTAGGCAGCACAGTGTAGCACGGGTGTCAGTCGTGGGCACAGCGCCGAGCACAGCGACCAGTAACCCCCGCCCCGTCCTGTCCCGGACGGCATGGCGTCGATGTGACTCCCATCTCATCAGCCACTCCGCTGTATTGAGCCATCGTTTGGCTGACGTCGCGGGAGTGGTTGGACGCGTTGGC
Source organism: Miscanthus floridulus (assembly GCF_019320115.1). Taxonomy (NCBI): domain Eukaryota; kingdom Viridiplantae; phylum Streptophyta; class Magnoliopsida; order Poales; family Poaceae; genus Miscanthus; species Miscanthus floridulus. The sequence continues at coordinate 78,650,264 of NC_089587.1, forward strand.
TGGATGTGACATCCCGTCCGAGAAGTCGGTCAAGGCGGGAGTGACGAGGTTGATGCCGAGCCGGCCTCGAGCGAGTCAGAGAATCAGTACCTCATCCGAGGCCTTACGGGCGGGGCCTCGGGCAAGGCGGAGAATCGGTACCTCGTTTGAGGCCTTATGGGCAGGGCCTCGGGCGAGGCGGACAATCGGTACCTCATCCGAGGCCTTACGTGCGGGGCCTCAGGCGAGGCGGAGAATCGGTACCTTGTCCGAGGCCTTACGGGTAGGGCCTCAGGCGAGGTGGAGAATCGGTACCTCGTCCGAGGCCTTACATGCGGGGCCTTGGGCGAGGCGGAGAATCGGTACCTCGTCCGAGGCCTTACGGGTGGGGCCTCGGGCGAGGCGGAGAATCGGTACCTCGTTCGAGGCCTTACGGGCGGGGCCTCGGGTGAGGCGGAGAATCGGTACCTCGTCCAAGGCCTTACGGGCGGGGCCCTCTGGCGAGATGGAGAATCGGTACCTCGTCTGAGGCCTTATGGGCGGGGTCTCTGGCGAGGCGGAGAATCGGTACCTCGTCCGAGGCTTACGTGCGGGGCCTCGGGCAAGGTGGAGAATCGGTGCCTCGTCCGAGGCCTTGTGGTTTCATTTTGGGCCGAGCCCGCTTCGGGTGAGTCGGGATATTGTCCGAGGTGGGCCAGGTGGTCTAGCCGAGCCTCGGATAAGGTGGGGGTTTGCCGGTGGTTGTCTCTTGGCTTCGATATTTACAAGGTCTAAGCGATTTTTTCGGTTCTTGCTTAGGGGACCCCTTTTTATGGTACCCGACACACGCTGTCTTCCTAGAGGACGAATTGATGAGGGGGAGCATGGTAGCTCGAGAAATTGACCTTGAAGCGAAGCAGGCGTAAGCGCCCACTCCAATGATTCATGAGCCATTTTTCTCACTACCTGCTATAGCTGCACCGAAAGTGCTTGATACTGTGGTGCCAACACCTGTTGTTATCCCACCTGTGGCAACAATGAATGACGATGAGGAACCTATTCTTCAGGATCATATAGAACCTATTGCCACACATGAGGGGGAGCAACAGCAGCCTCAAACAGAAGATGTGCCAAATGTGAAGGCCTCTAGAAGGTCTCAAAGAGTTAGAAAATCAGCTATTCCTTCTGATTATGAAGTGTACAACACTAAGGAATTTCAAATGGAGGATGATCCCACCTCATTTGAAGAAGCCATGAGAAGTGATCATTCATCAAAGTGGCTTGAGGCCATGGAAGATGAAATGAAATCAATGAATGTCAATAAAGTTTGGGATTTGGATATAATTCCTAAAGGAGCCAAAACAGTAGGCTGTAAATGGGTCTACAAGACAAAACTTGACTCTCAAGGGAATATAGAGAGATATAAAGCGCGACTTGTGGCAAAAGGCTTTATGCAAAGAGAATGGATTGATTACAACGATACCTTTTCTCCAGTCTCATATAAAGATTCCTTTAGAATCATAATGGCATTAGTGGCACATTACGATTTAGAATTACATCAGATGGATGTAAAGACGGCATTTCTGATTGGAAACATGAAGGGAAATGTTTACGTGGCACAACCGAAAGCTTTTGTCATGGAAGGAAAAGAACGAATGGGATGCCGCCTAAAGAAATTCATTTATGGATTAAAACAAGCTTCAAGACAGTGGTACTTGAAGTTTGATCAGCAAATAAAGAATTTTGGATTTAAAGAGAACGTAGAGGACAATTGTGTCTATACAAAGTTTAAGAATAGGAAGATTATCTTCCTTGTCCTGTGTGTGGATGATATCTTACTTGCTAGTAGTGATGTCAGTCTACTACAGGAGACAAAGAAGTTTTGTCTTCAAAACTTGATATGAAAGATCTTTGTGAAGTCTCGTTTGTTCTAGGGATCGAGATTCACCGAGATAGAAGAAAAGGGGTATTAGGACTGTCACAAAAGGCATACATAGAAAGAATCTTAAAGAAATTCAGTATGCACAAATGTAGTCCCTCACCTGCTCCTATAGTCAAGGGCGACAGATATGGTGATTTTCAATGCCCCAGGAACCAATATGAGCTCAATCAAATGAAAGTGGTTCCATATGCTTCAGTTGTCGGAAGCTTACAATATGCTCAAGTATGTACGCGCCCTGACTTGGCATTTGTTACCGGGTTACTTAGCAGATTCCAGAGCAATTCTGGAACAGAACAATGAAACTAGTAAAGAAAGTCTTGCATTATTTGTAAGGAACGAAAGGCCTCATGATGATGCATAGAAGATCTGATTCACTCCACATAGTGGGAAATTCAGATTCTGATTGTGCGAGAGATGATAGAAAATCCACGACGGGATAGTATTCACTCTCGAAAAAGGGGAGCTATTTCATGGAAAAGCTCAAATGCAAACCGCCACTACATCGTCCACAATGTATGACAGTTTGTAGCGTGATATGAGGCAACGGGGCAGGTGAACTGACTAAAGAAGACATATCCGGTTTGAAGGTGGTTGACGACATCTATAGACCACTTAAGTGATACTGCGATAATAATCAGGCAGTACAGTATACTCACAACATAAGTCAAGTGGTGCTGCCAAACACATTGACATAGAGTATTATGTTGTGAAAGGTAAAGTCTGAGATCAAGTCATAAGTCTTGAGCATATAAGTACAGAAAAGATGTTTGCGGATCCGCTTACAAAAGGCTTACCACCCAACATGTTCAGAGAACATGGTGTTCAGAGAACATGTAGCTAGCATGGGTTTAATGGAAAGCCAAAAATTCCTGGACAAAAAAAGCCCAAAGATAAGTATCTATTTCAGAACAGAGTAGCGTGTTGTGGCTGTTAAGTCTATCGGCAATGGGCCATGACGATGAGACATGCTCTATGCGCTAATCTGTAATGGAATGAACAAAAGTAAATGAAATTGAAAGATGGTAGTGAGATCAAGGGGGAGAATGTTAGTTGATCTTCACCAATAGGCCCAACGGTCTATTGGCCCCTTGTCTCTGCTCCCTGATCGGGGGAGCCCAACCCTAATATGGTTGGTGGGCCCCTGTCGCATAACACATATAAAAGAGGGGTGGGGATCGTGGCTCGCGCTACGAGGTTCAACGGAGCAGCCGCCATCCCACCTACAGTAAACCTAAACCGATGTAAAGCGTGCTGTCAGCGACGGGATGCCTCACCACCGCTGTGGCCTCAGCAGGCCACGGGAACACCACTGGATCGCCACCTCGTCTCCTCACCGGCCGCGCTGAGCACCGGCGTCCGCGAGGACTACACTGCCGGAGCTGTCTCTACACTGGACGCCTACTACGCCGCGGCACCGGCGTCTATGCTGCTGCTGTGTCGCAACAGAGAAAGGCAAGGAGGCTTACCGAATCCATGGTTACACACAGAGGTACACACCAACGATTCTAACAGCGTGTCCAACAACGCCACCGTCATGGCGGGCGGCCACTGATCTCCCTCCAGGCCTGTCGCAGCAGCGAGCGGCTGCCCAGCCGGGAGTGGATCGGAAATTCAGAATCTGCTTTTTGGTTTCCGCCGCACCCGATTAAACAAACCTACAGTATTACTACAAGGAGAGGATGTCAACATCTCGATCGTACCCCTTTGGCTTTGGGCTAGGACCAGTCTGCTTTCCGGCAAGGCTTCGAACTCACCTGCGACAACACAACTGGTTCTCCCAGGCTGTTCCTAGGAAACTCAACTCAGGTGATGACTTCTATAATGTCGGCAGCAATATGGCTTACGCTTCTGCTCTCGGGTACAACATCACCATGGGCTTAGGTGTGGACACCAACAACCAGTCCTGGGAGGTCCCTACTGGTCTTGTTATTGATTTTATATATACAAAACAATTTGTATGTTGTTGGCTGTGGTGTCGACGTCTACATGTTTGGTGATAATGCGACAGATCTCATAGATAGGTTCTTGCATAGGTATTTGCATAGATAACAGAGAGATCATGGAGAAGGCAAACTTGGAAAACGGTGCCTGTCAAGGTGCTGCAACATCGACTTGTCATCAACAACGGGTCGGCAATGCATACCTTTAGCGAGGAGATGCGAGGGTGAGAGTGAAACCGGGCTATCTTTATAGTAGGCTCGTGAAAGTCGGTTTTCCTTGACGCGTTTGGGTTGGGCCGACGGGTTTTGACATGGGTAAGATGCTGTGGGCGCGCGTTGCCTTTGCTTGGGAACGACACGAAGTTTCCATGTCTTTTGGCCCGTGAAGTCGTGTCTCCTCGCCGACAATTGTACAATTGCATTGGAAGAGGAAAGCTAGCGAACCACGGTCGCTTTCTTGCTTTCTTTGACCTCTGTCTGTGAATACTCCCACGGACCCTTGGTCTTACTCCCTCCGTCCTAAAATGAAAATTGATATTCTAATAAGATTAAAAAAACATTAAAGAAAACCTGATGTTTTAACTCCTGGCAATAGATAGACTGAGCCCATATAAGCTTTAAGATGATTATGGTTTGCATGCGCCCTTAATTAGTATAGTCCACCTTTAATAAACAGGGATACGTAACATGGGTAATTTTCATTAAACACTAGTCTAATCTGTCCTAAAAATCCTAAAAATCAAGTTTGTTAGGACAGAGGGAGTATAATATAGTGTATTGTGATGAATTTTGGATAAATTAAGAAATAATATAATAAACACATGTACCCCTGACTTGATCAACACATACATGGTTATCTTCCTCGTGATTAAAGGATCCCTTGTGGTGGAATCTGTCCACATGGGTTTAAGTTCTTGACATTACACGAATGCTCGTATTTTTTCTGGATTTATTCCAGGATTTAGCGAGGCTCCTGTAGTGACTTTGTTAATCTCGAGATTTACTGGTCCAACTTAGCTCTTCGGAGGTGTTCATAGAGATACGATGTACATGCGTGTGTTTATGGGGTGAGTGTGCTTTCTTCGATGCTTATAGAGATAGGGTATGTGTGCATGTGTTTATCGGGTTGAGTATGCGCTCATGTATATGAGCGTTTGCGTCTACACTGGGTCTAAAAAAGGGTATATAGTTAGTTTACTTATAAAAAATGGAAAGTAATGATACAAGCAAGTAAATTTTGATACAAGCTTATTATCCTTTTGTCCCTAAATCTCTTATATCTCGATACCATTTTTAAATGCTTGAATGCACTTTATACATTACAAGAAACAGAGTATTTTGAGAGCTTCCCACCATCCGAGAGCTGAGCTTCCCACCATCCGAGAGCTGACATTGAATGTCAAGGCAATTATGTTAAAACAATACTCCCTCCATCCCACAAATCAGTTCGTTCTGGGCTGTAGATCAGTTTTCACATATCTGTTCGTTTTGAGTGGACCACGGCTAAAGTAGACGAGTTTGCCCCGGCCTCTTCGGTTACCGCACGGGTCATTAACGCGGAGCGGCGCTAGCGCATGACTGCATGCAAGATGAGGACGGGCATTGAACAGATGCAGCTCGCGCCTCGATCGCGTCGGCGCCGGAGTCCATCGCGCTGGAAAAGATGACGGCGGAGGTCGCATCGGAGAAGACGGTGCAGGACGTTCAAGCAATATTTAAAGAAAGAACAAGATGCAAAGAAAGATTACGTAAACCATACTGTAAGGTCCTAAAGCTCACGTCTTGCATTGGAGTACTACATGTTTCATGCGTTAAATCTAGAGTAGCAGCTGAATCAATTCTCATGCCTAACCTTACAAGTCTAATTGCTTGATGCAGCAAGAGTGGCAATGGAATCAGCTAGCAAGGAAGTCTCGCAGGTGAGTTGCAATGGAAGCCTTCCCTGGTTCTCAAGGTGCCCTTTTGCCATGTGTGGAATCTTGAACCGGTTACATCCTTTAGCCTTCATGGTTTCCTTGAAAACACCTTGCAGTGTCAAATAAATCCTGTTTGCTTTCTTGGGACAGTACTCATGGAATGCCTACATGTGTTGAAGAAACCATACAATGAGTAATTGAAGAAAACACATTGTTTTGAATAATAATATTAGTAAATTTACCTCTTGTACGACTGGAATTAGGTCCTCAACTGTTTTAGCATGCTTCTTGTATTGAATTGATTGAATAGCTCTAAAGAAGCCCAAGTCAAGAATGTTCATGTCTGGTGAGTTAGGTGGTTGACCTTTAAGACGAATGTCGAAACCATCTTTTTTTGCAGCCTCACAAAACAAAGGATCATTCACTTCTAAATGAGATGGTGCGTTATCTTGCTGTATTTAGATCGGTTGGTTTATTTCCTCGCGAGGCCATTTCTCTCTAATTGCAGGCAATACTTGGTTGATCATGAAATCCCTGATCACATCTCTTGTAATCGATGTGATCGGCTTGACAACCAAAGCACCAGCAGGACGATTGGCACTTCTCCTTTGAGCATGTTCATAAGTCACAAGAGGAAAACAGCCTATTTTTCCATCAAAAATGCATTGTCCATTTCTAAACCTTGGTCTAGCAGTCACACACAAAAACATGAGTCTAGGAATGTAATTTTTGCTTTTGCATGTACGGTGGGGTTCATCTTCATCAGGTAGCAAATAATAATTCTCTGATTTCTGTGTGAGGAAAAACCACTTTTCATCTATAAAGACATGGTCAAATAACCCCTTAAACCTTGGATCACCACAAGAACTAGAACCTTGATCAACCATGTCAACCGCCCACCGTAAACGAGCCATTTTGTTAGCATCGGTCAGGTAAGGCTTGATGCTATTAGAGTGACGCCTAAGGAGGCCTTGCTGCAAGTACCTATGCAACGTGGACTTGCTAATGCCAAGTACTTTACTGACATCTTCAAGAGTCATCCTATCTTTGAGTGAAACATTGCGCAAACGCTCTAAATCAACTGGAATTTTCTTACGGCCATTCCTACCTCTTTTACGACTAGCAACATCAACCGGGATACCTTGGTCAAGATGAGTTTTACCTCTTTTCCATAACTTTTGAGTAGAGCGAAGGCTAATTCCAAATTGTTCAGCCACCTCTGCTGTATCTTTCTTCCCTAGTTTCCCGTTGTTGCTTCTAGCCAACAAAGTTTGAAATACTAGCTTAGTGAATTCTTCTGTCATGTTTTTTTTTCCTGCCGGTGCCTTCATATGAGTGCAACGACATCCAGTAGTTACCAACAAAAGCGCATGAAAAGAACAAATCAAAGCATGAAAGAACAAGCACGAGTACCTTGTATGGGAGCCTCCTCATCATACTGTAAAGTCGAATCTATCACATCATCAAGAGCAGCGTCTTCCGGTTCTAAGTTCAGATCAAAGCCTATTGAAAATTAAGCAATGCTCAAATCAAAGAAGCCTACAAGCGCACCATGTTCATGAAGTTCGTAGCTAGAAGAAAGGACGGTAGATTGAAAGAAGAAAAGCAAAAAGAATACCTCTGGCATGTTCCAATGGAGGCTCAACATTGAGATCGAACTCCATCTTGGATGCTCACGAAGTACTGTGGCTCACACGAGTACTCTGGCATGTTCCAATAGTACGAGTGCAGAGAAGCTAATAAGGATGGCTCTGTTTTATTAATAGTACGAGTGCAGAAACCAAGCGTCGCTCGGAAACGCGCCAGTACGCCGTGAATATGCGCGCGAATACAAGGCCAATACGCGCGCAAATACTCCGGGCAAGCCAATAAAATAAAATTCACGTGCGCGCACAGTGCCATACAAAAAAAAACGCGGGCAAAGGCGAAAAACGCGGCCGAGTGCACAATTGCCATGCAAAATTCGTAACCTTTGCAAAAATGCCGAGCGTGGTAGGGATCGAACTGAGGCCTCCTAGATCAGGAGGCAGCGTGCATACCACCCCAGCTACGCATGGTTAGTGTATAAATGATACCCACAGCCCTATTTAATAAGGGCATACAGGAAAAAATACACTCTACTTAATGCTCCTTGGTATCCTAAATCATGTCCAAAACGAACTGATTTGTGGGATGGAGGGAGTATTAAGAGCTTGATTAGTGTTAGAATTGGCTTCAGTGCCTTTTGCTATTATAATTGAAAGGAGGACAACTCGGCATTTAAGAAAGCAAGAATTAAGAGTCATGCAGGCTTGGGGATACCAGTGTATATCCAAAACATCAATGTATACAAAAACAAATAAGTTTTATCTTTGCCTTTCTCCAATAGTTGTGTATAGTTATTAGCTTTCTAAAACTCAAAAGTTTTTTTTGCTACCCTGTCTTAGCACGTATTTCATTAAAATTGGGGTAGAAACATTACATGGCATTACACTGTAACCAGTAGACTACCGAGGTGTCCGTCCAAGGACACTTTAAGGGTCTGTTTGGCAGGGATTTGGATTCATCAGATTCGGATCCATCAAAATATTTTCCAAACAGTCTAGATCCACCAAATTCAGATTCACCAAAATGGTGAATTTGAGGGTTGGATTCACCATTTTGGTGGATCTCCTCAATGGGTGCTTCACGAATGAACGTTTCGTACCTCCTCGAGGATTTGGGTAGAAATTACACCTTTGCCACTGGTTACACACTCCTTCCCACGTACCAATTCGATTCTTTTCCTTCCCACACAAGTCCTCGCCCCTTCTCCTCCTGTCGCGCCCCTCCTCCTCCCGTCCCGTCGCGCCCGTACGGCCCTCCCATCATGGCCATGGTGGCCGCGCCGCCCATCCCCTCCCACCATCTCTCCCCTCCAGCGAGCTCCCCATGGTTGGATCCAGTAGATCTAGTACTCCTCGACCTCCTGCACCCCCTTCTTCGTCCTCATCCATGGGGAAGGCCGCTCCTAGGGTTGTCAGCTATGGAGCTCCTGCTCCTGGCGTCGATGCCGGCAGCATTCCCCCCTTAGGGCGGCATGCCTGGAGTCATGGCTGGTGGCATGCCCCCTCAGGCAGCCACGGCCGGCCTTGGCCTGGCCGACGTACAGGGAGTTGAGGCAGGCGCCGAGCCCACCATTGGTGGCGCACAGGCTACCACGGCCGGCCTCCAGCCCGCCATGGCCGCCACCCAGGCCGCCGCGGTCGGCCACCAGCCTGCCATGGTCGCCGCCCACCACATCAACCCGACAGCCAGCAGGCTGCCATGGCCACCGGTGGTTCTTCGTCGCCGCAACAAGCGAGGACACATGCTCCATCGACCAACAAGAGGGAAAGAGATATGAGGTATACATTTCCCTTCCAATTTTTTTGCAACAATAATACCGTTGTGGGGAAATCTTGATTTGGGTGATGAAAGAATTGTGGAAAATTAATGTCAGGGTGATGCTATGGACTGGGTTGATGGTTATACGTCGCTTGTTTGTAGCTTGTTCATCGAACAAGTTAGAAAAGGGAATCGGCCAAACACTCATTTGAACAATGTTGGCTTTATAGAGGTATCTGATAGGTTTTTTCAGTCCACCGGAATAATGTTGTCTAGGCAAAAACTAAAAAACAAATGGGGCAAGTTGAGAAGGGAATACACTGCATGGCCGAAGTTAACGAGGAAGTAATCTGGGGTTGGTTTCAATTAGAATACGGGAACGATCAACATGGACCCTGAGTGGTGGAAGAAGATAACAAAGGTGAGTGTTATTTGTAATGCTAAGGCATGTGGTGCCAAACCAAACTCCGATGAGCAATTTGTGGCATCCGAGTTGTTTATCAAGAAAGAGCAAAGGGAAATGTTCTTGACCGCCCCCCCCACCCCCCCGATTGGAGGCTCAATTGGCTTAGGAGGAAGTATGATGTGATGTATGGAGGAAAGTGAAGGCCAAGTTGTCTAGTGATGATTGGGAGATTGTTGCCATTTTAGAGATGTTGCCATTTATTTAAGCTCATTTGGACATGTTAGAGTAATCTGTTATGATCATTTGGACATGTTGGAGTAATCTGTTAGGATCATTTGGACATGTTGGTGTAATCTGTTATGATCATTTGGATATGTTGGAGTAATCTGTTATGATCATTTGGACATGTTGAATTTTTTAATGCTTATTTGCACACGTCTTTTTTTTCTTGCTCACTTTAGAGATGTTGTCATTTATTTATGCTCATTTGCACATGTCATTTCTTGCAGATGTCTAGTGATGATTCTAGTGATGAGAACGATGATTTTTTCAAAATAGTCTTAAGTGGTGCTATGCTTGCCCAAATATATTGTGACATGTACCTAGATAAAAACCCACCAAGGACTTCGACCACTAGTGGCATGGGGTGGTTGCTAGAGACATTGCACACTTCGGGGGAATGCATACTCAACTTCATATGAGCAATGAAATATTCGAGGACCTCCATGGTTTATTGGTGGAAATGTATAGGCTAAAAGCATCCTATCATATGTCTACCTATGAGAGCCTTGCCATGTTTTTATTTACACGTGCTGGAAATGAGTCGAGCCGAAAAGTTCAAAATCGGTTCAAGCATTCGGGTGAGACATGGTCTAGGAAATTTGATGAAGTCCTTAACTCTTTGATGGCCATGGCAAAGGATTTTATTAGACAGGACCCCAATTTTCCTACAGTTCATAGGAGGATTAGAGATGATAGACGAGCGTATAGGATTGCATTGGTGCTCTAGATGGTACGCATATTCGAGTTTCTCTTCACCCCGATGAACAAGTGAAGTATATTGGAAAAACAGGGATACCCACCAAAAATGACTTAGCAGTTTGTGATTTTGACATGCGGTTCACATATGTATCCACGGGTCAAGCAGAATCTATGCATGACACAAGTGTGCTATACCATGCAATCAATGTGGTCGAAAAATTCTTCCCACATCCTCCACAAGGTAATATGAATGAATAATAAATCGTTTATTCTCTTTTGTATGATACATAATATTCAATTATATTATTTTCACCATGTTTAGGCAAATACTATGTTGTTGATGCCGGTTATCCTAATCGGCCTGGCTATCTAGCTCCTTACAAGAGTGAAAGATATCATATGCCGGAGTGGCATAGATGTACGAAACCCAAAACACCTAAGGAAAAATTCAATCGCATTCACTCTTCTATTCGAAATATTATTGAGAGGTCTTTTGGAGTTTGGAAAATGAAGTGGCAAATTCTATACAAGATGCCCAACTACCCGATGTGGAAGCAAAAAATGGTGGTTGTTGCTTGTATGGCCCTTCACAATTTTATTCCTGGGCATGATAGTGAAGATGCGGACTTTGCTCGTTTCGATCATGATCCTCTTTTTGTCCCAACAATACCGGAAAGGTATAAGAAATATGCAGTTACATAAGATGGTTCTACATCGGAAGCCAATGCCCCCACTATGGATAAATTTCATGATGTCTTGGCCACGGCACTTGCTATTGCTTGGAACAACTGGCATATAATGGAAGACTAGCCCTCATTTTGTGTGTCATGGACCTTTGCTCTCTTTAGATATTTTTATGTATGAACAATTGTAATATTGTTGAGATGTTGTCATGGACAGGGTTAATTAATCATCTATTTTGTGTGTCAATATATTGCATTTCTGTTAAAAATACAAAAGACGCGCTCTACATGTATCATATTACGACCCAAGGGCAAAATAGACCATTTGTAACAAAATAGACCATTCGTGAATTTGGGTTTGCTATTTTGCCAAACAGTTCTTTAGTAGATCCAGGGTGGATCTCAAATCTACGCTGGATCTGATCCATGACGAATCCTAGATCCAAATTCACTTTTCTAGTGGTGAATCTCTACCAAATAGGCCCTAAAACTCAAAAGTAGAGCGGGAGGGGGAAACCACATAGGAGTGGGTGCCTGGTAGGATAGCAAGTGAGGAACGCACAAGCATATCTGGGAAGATGAGGAGCAGATTTACTAAGATTGTTTCTTGCATTCTATGCTTTCAGATCTAAAACCGACTTGGCGCGATGAATTCTTCAGTCTTCACTTCTGCCATGGCAGGAGAACCTTGTCAACCTCGTACACGGACACCGGGGCACTTGAGTACATGGCGCTTGTGATCTTCTCGTTGGACCCCAGCATCGACTTCACTCGGATGCTGTCCAAGTGTTCGGTGAAGTTGAGCGTGTACTGCAAGCCGGCAAAGGTGGCCACCGGGTTGCGCTTGCGCCTGCCCAGTTCACTGAGCCCATTCAGGCTGTAGAACTTGCAGACTGCGTGGTACAGGAGCAATGACTTGATCCGGCCCTTGGTGAGCCTGGTCTTCTTCAGTTCGGGGAAGGCCGAGTCCCTGGGGACAAACATGGTGATGCCAACTTTGGTGTTGTCCGCCTGGTTCTGGAAGGTTTGGATAACGCTGGTCTTTTGCAGCCTTGCAGGTAGCCCAGGAAGGTCTGGAATGGACCAGCCACATCTAGGAGATTAGCGAGGTCAACATGGTACACGGGAGCAGCAGGGCTCTTGGTCTTATGAGCAATCGCTGGCGAGGAGAGCAATATGGAAAGAATGATCGTGGTCAAAATGACTCGTTTGAACAACGCCATGAAGGAACATTCGCTTTTCGTCATCAGTTCTTCTATGGTCGTCTGATCCAAGTTACTGGGTTCATGCAAGAATAATAGTGAAGCTTAGACAGTGAACTTATGTTTTAATCTGAATAACTGAATTATATCAGTTTTGTGTTTTCTGCTAGCCACCATTCACCAACATAAGCGAATTGTCAGGACTAAAGTAGAAAAGTATTGAGGTTTCCAATCAGCTGCAGCGAATGCTTTTGATTGTCCACGAAATTGAACATCCTAACGTTCAGAGAAAAAACAAATCAAACATTGTAAGAGCTTACACCAAAATCACACGCAACGCATGCTTCTCTCAGCTTTTAATAGGGGGGAAAACAAAGCAGGAATTAAGAAGATTTGCGCATGTCATACATTTGTAGCAAGGCACGATGATGATCTAATCTAGCTCGCAAGCCTCAAAACTGCAATGTGTGGCGACCAAGAAAATCACAAACTCTGAGCATATTGGTTCAAGACTTCAAAGCATCGGATTGCAGATTGAGGGGAGACTGACCTGAGTAGGCAGCAGGATGAGTGAGCAATGGAAGGAGCTGAGGGGGTGGTGGACACTACGCCAGATTTGCACATCACTGCCGGCTTCATCACTGTCGGATTTGTGAGAACCGGCAGTGATGTACCTTCACTGTTGGTTATGAGCTTGAAAATGAAAAAAATGATTGGTGCTGGGCTAAAACCGGCAGTGAAGGACCACATCACTGTCGGTTTTTGGCTTGAACCGACAGTATTTTGGCGGGCACTCATCACTGCCGGTTTAAGCCAATAGTCGACATTGATTGGGCACTATCACTGTCGGTTCTAGCCAAGAACCGACGGTGATAAGCCTACAACACAAAAAGGCTGCAGCCGTCCTCTCCTTCCTCCTCTCTTCCATCCCGAGAACAGAGGCGCGCGTTTGGACTCTTCTCTCCATTGTTGCGGCTGCTCTTCACCATGAAGCTAGTGCTTGGATTTTAAAGAATGACTTGATCTTTTTGCTTTAAGATTAGTAACAAACATCCACTCTTTTGATTTTGTTGCTTAATTAGCTTCGTTTTGATGGCTACATTGCTTGATTCTCATTCTAGTTCTTTCTCCATTCTAGAGAGCACTTTTTCAATTGGACATTTGTGCAAGGCTCAAATTATGGTGAATCCATCATCCAAAAGGTTGGTATCTATGAATACATTTAAATTCCTAGCTAATTATTCTATGGTGGTCAAGATCATCATTGTTAGTATGTGATGCTATAATTAGTTCTTAGAAGTAGAGTAGAATAGTTGTTCTTCAATATTGTGCAATAATTGTTTTTTACTACGATTTTCAATTTACAGGGTCGGGGCTACCAATTTCAATTTTTCAATAATTAGTGTACAATAATGTTTACCAAAAATGGTACTTTCGAGCTACAATTGTTGTTCATGAAGCTCGATTTCTTATTAATTCTTTATAATTACTGTCTCAGTATTTTTTTGTGCAGAGATAGATCGAGAGTGGATGCATCTGTCCCGAACGGACAAGCAGTACATGCATTGCGTCAGCTAGTTTATCACCGATGCCAAAGTCCATGCTGGGAATGGGAACCCTGTCTTTTGCCCATGCAAAGATTGCAAGAATCAAAGGAACTTTCGTCAAATTAAGTCTATACGATCGCACTTGATTACCAGAGGGTTCATGCCAAACTATACGATATGGACTATGCATGGCGAGGTTGGTGTGAATGTTCTACAGGAAACGATGATGATGTGGACATGTCTGATGTAGCCATCCACGATGCTAACGAGGAACCCGGTGTCAACACGGAACTTATGGCCACAGTTAATAATGTGTTTAGGAACACGCTAGCTGACGACACCGAGGATAACGATGTCATTTCTTAGCTGCTACGTAATATAGAGACCGGATGTCTTAGTGAAAGACAGCTGAGAAAGCTAGAAAAAATAAGATAAGATGGCAAAACACTATTGTATAGGAATTATCCAATGAGCAAACTGGAAGCCGACATCATGCTGTTAGAGTTCAAATCAACAAACGGATTGAGTGATAAAGGCTTCGATCAGTTGTTAGGTATAATAAGGAAAATGCTCTCAGAAAAAAACGAGTTGTCAGAAAAGACATACTTGGCCAAGCAAATGATCTGCTCCATCGGCCTCGAGGTTGAAAAAATCCACGCGTGTTCCAATGATTGCATATTGTATCGTGAAAAAAATACAAAGACTTGGACAAGTGCCCCAAGTGTGAAGCTCCACGGTATAAGGAAGGGCCGTCAGATGAGGGTACCAAGACCAGAGGAGGTCCCATGAAGGTCGTTTGGTATTTCCCTATAGCTCCCCGGGTGCATAGGCTGTTTGTATGTGCAAAGTCAGCCAAGCTGTTGCGCTGGCATGGCGAAGAGCGTAAGAAAGATACAATGATGAGGCACTCTGTCGATGGGCATGACTGGATGACTGTTAATACTATGTTCTATAAGGACATCGGTGGAGTGGTAAGGCACCTTTGGTTTGCTTTGAGCACAGATGGGATGAATCCTTTCGACCAGGTTAGAAGCAATCATAGCACCTGGCCTGTGACGCTCTGTATATACAACCTTCCACCTTGGGTCTGTATGAAGTGGTCGTACATCTTGATGCCACTACTGATCCAAGGGCCAAGACAACCTAAGAATGACATCGATGTGTTTCTAGAACCAGTGATCGATAAACTAGTGGAGATGTTTGAAAAGGGTGTGCTGGATATTTCGGACGAGTACAAAAAGGAACATGTCACGATCAAGGGAGTACTTATCGCTACAATCACCGACCTGCCAGGTCAAGGTTCGTTGTCCGGAGAGAAGACAAAAGGCTATACTAGATGTGTCGAGTGCTTGGACGACACCGATGCGGTAAATATGCCAAATAACTCAAAGATAGTTTATATGGGACACCGTAGGTTCCTACCTAAGGATCACCCTTAGCGCAGGAACAGAAAAGATTTCAATGGTACTATTGAGAAACGCTTAGCTCCAAAATATCGAGACGGGCCTACGATACTTTGAGAACTCAACAAACTGGAGGTTGTCCTTGGGAAGGGGGACAATGCAGTAGCAGCGCCTGATGGGAGCATTTGGAAGAAAAAATCGGTTTTCTGGAAACTACCTTACTGGCCATTTCTAAGTGTACGCCATTGTCTTGATCCCATGCACATCACTAAAAACGTGTGCGCTAACACTCTTAACACCTTGATGGACACCAGGGGGACATCGAAGGATTCACTAGCCACACGCCTGGATATGCAACACTTAGGAATCAGGAAGGAGCTGCATCCCATGGAGCTAGAGAATGGCCAGTTCGAACTTCTGGTTGCGTCATGGACATTGAAGATGGAAGAAAAGCGTGCACTTATTTCTTTCTTCAATGAACTCAAAGTCCCGATGGGCTACTGTGCGAACCCGAAGAGGCTAGTGAACATGAGAGAACTCAAGTTCAACTATGGCCCTATGAAGGCCCATGACTGTCATGTCATTATGACTCAACTGCTCCCTGTTGCCCTGTGTGGTATCCTCCCTCAAAGGTCCGCGCCCCAATCATAAAGCTTTGCTCATTCTTCAACACGATCTCAAAAAAGGTCATTGATGTGTCTACGCTAGAGCAGCTGCAGCGGGACATAGCCAAAACTCTTGTTAGGCTTGAGATGCATTTCCCGCCGACTTACTTTGATATCTCATTGCATCTGCTCATTCATCTTGTTGACCAAATTAGAGCCCTCGACCTAATGTACCTGCATCAGATGTTCCCTTTCGAAAGATGGATGAAAGTTTTAAGGAGGTATGTTAGGAACAGATTCAGGCCAGAAGGGGGCATGGTTGAAGGATGGTCAATGGAGGAGGCCATTGAGTTCTGCACATATTATCTAGACATCAAAAGGGTTAGAGTTCCAGAATCTTGTCACGAGGGAAGACTACGTGGCAAAGGAACGATCGGGGAGAAATCTATTACAGTAGACGACCCTATTTCTTTCAGACAGGCACAGTTCGCTGTTCTCTAGCAAGCCGAGGGTGTGATGCCATACATTGACGAGCACTGGCAATCGCTGCAAACTCTGTATCCGAGCAGGTCACAGGCTTGGCTGAATAAAAAAATACAAGGAGAAATTTGTCAGCTGGTTGCGACGTCGCTTGCTTGGAATAAAGTTGGGTAATCAACTGGATGCCTTAGCCATGGGACCTTCGAGTACATATCTTAAGTACCAAGGGTATGAGATCAATGGATTCACATTTTACACAAAAAAGCAAGATGGAAATAGCACATACCAAAATTATGGTGTTCGTTTTGATGCTCACGACGAAAACGGCAACATGCAGGCGACATACTATGGTTTCATAGAGGAGATATGGGAGCTAGCCTACGGTCCGTGGAAGGCAGCTCTTTTTCGCTGCCAGTGGGTCCGGCTCGAGGAAATCAACACTGACAGCGAAGGGTTCACTACCGTTGATCTCACTAACACCGCATACAGAGACGACCCCTTCGTCCTTGCAAGAGATGCTATGCAAGTCTTCTATGCAAGGGACAATAAGACAAAAGGAAGGCTAAAAGTAGTCCTAGAAGGGAAAAGGAAGATTGTCGGTGTTGATGGAGTGACGGACGAAGAAGACTACATGGGCTATCAGGAAATGCCTCTATTCGGGGCGAATGTACCCCTACCTATCCTTCAAGAGGGTGACAAACCTGCTTACGTACGAATTGATCACAATGAGGCCCTCATTGTTGATGCACCTAAAGATAGTTAGATTATTGTTAACTATGTAATCATTATGCAGACGTTGTATCAGTATTCGCACTGAATATTTAATTTATATTTTGTGCGCATCACTACAATTTAATTATTGACTATGTAGTCAAATATTAAGATGATGTTCACAAACACTATTATTTGATAATT
This sequence comes from Miscanthus floridulus, assembly GCF_019320115.1. Lineage (NCBI taxonomy): Eukaryota > Viridiplantae > Streptophyta > Magnoliopsida > Poales > Poaceae > Miscanthus > Miscanthus floridulus. The sequence continues at coordinate 78,667,587 of NC_089587.1, forward strand.
ATAGACCATTAATTAATTATCATAGAATTAAATAATCAAGACATAAATTTTTGTGTTATTTTAGTATATAAACTAACTGTATTATTTCTATAAATAAATAAATAAATAAATGCAAACTAAGTGAACTCCGTATCCTAGCTCAGCGGTTAAGGCCGCGCACTCTGTACTATGTCCGATTTAAACTTTTTTGATTTTGTATTTATTATTTAGTAGTGCATTACGACAGGATAAAAGAAAAAGAACTAATTCTAATGTAATCCCTATTCTAGCGTAGTGGTTAAGGCTCCAAACTAAGAACACCGAGACCGGATCGAATCCTAGGCTCGGAATTTTTTTATATTTTTTATAAAAAGGCTACAAGACTATGATTTTTTTATATTTTTTTACTAAAAGGCTGCAATGGCGGCAGGGCCCTTCACTGTCGGTTTTAGTTTTAAAACCGCCAGTGATAGCGCTGCGATGGCAGGCTCCAAACCGATAGTCATATTTTTATATTTTTTTTACTAAAAGGCTACGATGGCGGCAGGCACTTCACTGACAGTTTTGGTTTTTAAAATCGGCAGTGATAGCTTCTATCATAGTCAGTTGCTCAAACCGACACAGAATGCCCAATTCACTATCGGTTTTTAAACTAAAACCGACAGTGATGTGTAGATGCTCCTCACATGCCAACAGTACTTCCATGACCGCAATAGTTAGAACACTGCTTCTACCTACCCCGACAACTTTAGTTCAGAAATAAAAATGTACCACGACTGCTAGCCTCAATAAAATGGCCCTCGGCCAGGGGCTAGCGTCTCCATGTATGTTGGTTTCAGCCAGGCCTTAACAGCCGCGATACAATGTTTTCCTCTCATAACAAACCACATATATTGTTATGCATCGTAGTCCAACAAAATGGTGCACACATGAGGCCACCTTCACTGTCGGTTCTATTTAAAAACCGACAGTGATGTCCATGCCCCCCTATATAAAACAAACTGCCGGCCATATACATCGATCCCACCCACCCACGAACTCTCTTAGTCTCATTTCTCATGTTTCACTCTCACTTCTCAAGACATCTGCTCTCTCTACGTGATTTAGTCATGGCTCCTGCATTTTTCAATGGCATTGATATGTTGTCTTCTCTAATATTCTATCTATATTCATTTGATCTATATTTATATTCATGTTTCTTTGCATTCTATATTTACATATATTCTTATTCCTTGCATTCGATCTATATTTAATTATGTTGCCACATTTTACTTGAAAGAATTTTTTGTGCATATATTTTATGTTCATAGTTTTTTTTGCATTTTATCGATCAGGTGGTATGAACAACGGACCTCCCCCACCACAAGAACCAGGTTTCCACCCTGGCGATGAGCCATTCGCTCCTAATGTGGCCATTCCACGGTTCCCTGTTTCAGCTATTGTATGGAGTATTTTCCAACATCTTTTGTTTTTTGATGCTAACAAATAAGTGTAATTAGTTTAATATCATTGTTGCATGCATATATGTCGCAGACTATATCCCCAAAAGATTGGCTACGAACAGCACTTAGCTGGTTCTTTATCTCGGACATTATCGAGAACACGCCATCTAATGCAAGTGGTCGACTATGGACGCGTGAACTCAGTTTTTTCCTCCCTATAAGGGGTTTAAATCATTGGAACCATATCCATGGGACGGGAATACAGAGCTCGGACGTGATAAGCGCCCAATTAAGTGTCATGCGCATCTATTTAGAGGCACTTCGATGTATTTGCTATGATGCGCCTGATTTCTCGCACTTCAAGGCACTTGCTTTAAATACTGGTGATATCCCCGTCCCGCAAGCAAACGAATGGTTTGCGAGCTACAACCATGCGGATGTGGTAAAATGGTCACTTATACCTGAATCGTGGTTATTTGTTGTTTATTATTGTAATAATATTCTCTATTTTTTTTCTTTTTCTCCACATGCAGATTGCGCTATAGGACCTTACCTATGTTGCATGTGGCTTGTGGGCCGTTCTAGACTAAGCTACAGAGCAACTCGGGTACGATTGGAACTTCTGCAATGGAAACCTCGGCCAGCTCACTATAGAAGGACACTAGTACTGCATAAGGATTACTAACAGGGACAGTGGTCGTTTAATAGGTTACATCTATGGTCGACCATTCTTTTGGTATTGTGAGGCATGAGACAGTGCACTCATACGGGCATTAGACTTCATCGATACAAGTGGATACATAATCCGTGACGTCAATTACCATATATGGCTACAGAGGCATGTTAGTGTGCGTGGCCCGATCGATCCCGGCAGTGATTCCGATAGTAATTAATGTTTATTTAGCTAGGTTTTCAAGGTCGTAGTTTAATTGGGTTCTAATTTTAATATGTACGGCTTTGTGTGTTTAATTTTTGTTATGCATGTAATTTGTGTAATATTTGTTGGGCAACTAGAAATATACATTCTGGTGTCATATTGGTTCCAAAATTATTCTCAGGCTTGCATGTGTCACGTGTGAAGGAAACACCAAGTTTGAGATTTTCCGGAGATGGTTTGCTACTTTCTAAGGTTTAATTGAATTTCCGCGCAACGACACCTATTAATTATAGGTTGAACTGAGTCTACCCACGAAAAGATTTGAAATGGTGCCAAACCTTTACACAGACTCTAATGTGCCCTAGGAATAAGAATTTTGTGGAGGTGGATGAAAAAATCTATTGGGTCCAAGATGAATTTCACTCTCTTTTGTCTCATTTGGCACAGAGAAAAATATAATAAATAAAAAAATGATCAGAAAAACCTAAGATCATGTGTGGGGTCTTAATTTGGGTGTACATGCTTGCCAAAAAAATTTCAAGCCATTTCAACATAGGCGGAGTATACATGCTTCACAGAGGTACATTTGTCTTTTTCATCGAACCATGACTATACACATAGGTTATCAAGGTTTCTGTGGTTCATAGGTATTCCGGTATTGTACTGGTCTTAAAATTATTCTCAAGCTTATACGTGCCACGTGTGAAGGAAACACCAAGTTTGGGATTTTTTGGAGATGGTTTGCTACTTTCTGAGGTTTAATTGAATTTCCACGTGACGACACCGTTTAATTATAGATTGAACTGAGTCTACCCATGGAAAGATCTGGAATGGTGCCAAACTTTTACACAGGCTCTAATGTGCCCTAGGGATAAGAATTTTGTGGAGGTGGATGAAAAAATCTATTGGGTCCAAGACAAAATTCACCCTCTTTTATCTCATTCGGCACAGAGAAAATATAATAAATAAAAAAATAATCAGAAAAACCTCAGATCCTATGTGGGGTCTTAATTTGGGTGTATATGTTTGTCAAAAAAATTCAAGCCATTTCAAAATAGGCGGAGTATACATGCTTCACAGAGGTACATATGTCGTTTCATCGAACCATGACTATACACATATGTTATCAAGGTTTCTGTGGTTCATATGCATTCCAGTGTTGTATTAGTCTCAAACTTTTTCTTAGGCTTGCACGTGCCACGTGCGAAGGAAACACCTAGTTTGAGATTTTTCGGAGATGGTTTGCTACTTTCTGAGGTTTAATTGAATTTCCTCGCGACGACACCGATTAATTATAGGTTGAACTGAATCTACCCACAAAAAGATTCAGAATGGTGCCAAACTTTTACATAGGCTCTAATGTGCCCTAGGGATAAGAATTTTGTGGAGGTGGATGAAAAAAATCTATAGGGTCCAAGATGAAATTCACCCTCTTTTGTCTCATTCAGCACACAAAAAAATATAATAAATAAAAAATGATTAGAAAAACCTAAGATCCTTTGTGAGATCTTAATTTGGGTGTACAAGCTCGCCAAAAAAATTTCAAGCCATTTTGACATAGGAATACATATGCTTCTATTTATTTAGTATATAAAAGAATTTTTTAATATATATAAACATCACTGTCGGTTTTAAAAAACCGGCAGTGATGAGAAGAAACCAACAGTGATGCTGGTTATCACTGTCGGTTTATTTTGAAAACCGGCAGTGATATATAAAAAATGAAAAAAAATTGTGCCAACCCTCGGGTTTGAGCTCGGGTCTCGGGCTGTAGAGTTTAGAGACTTAACCGCTGCGCTAGTATAGGATGTGTGCCAAGGTTTATTTATTTTTTCTTTTTGACCTTTAGACCGCTTAATAAATTATAAAATTAAACCAAAAAAATTGGGCCGCCCAGGATTCGAACACGGGTATCGGGGGCTAAGTTGCGGGGTCTTAACCGTTGAGCTAGTAGGAGGTATTCGAAAGAAGTAGAAAATATAACTTACTTATGCTGGAACCGCTACACGGCAATCACTGCCAGTTTAAAGAATGGCCCGGCAGTTATATTTCTACATCATTGTCGGTTTAGACTTATAACCGACAGTGATGTACCCCCATCACTGTTGGTTTATAATTAGAAACGACAGTGATGAGGTCTGGTATAAAAGCCCAGCGCGGGTTGAAATTATCCAAATTTCAACCCTGCGCCAACCGTTCCTAGCCCCACGCTCCTCTTCTTCGACGTCGACGCCCGTGCACCGCCCCACGCCGGAGCACCCGTCCACCGCCCCCCGCATCGCCATTCCTAGCCCCACGCTCCTATTCTTCGATGTCAACGTCCGTGCACCACCCCACGCTAAAGCACCCGTCCACCGCCCCCGCATCACCATTTCCAGCCCCACGCTCCTCTTCTTCGACGCCGACGCCCATGCACCGCCCACGCCGGAGCACTCCCCACGCCATCCATCACCCCACGCCAGAGCACCGCCGAGGCCTTTAGGAGCACATAGACAGCTGCTTTCCCACACCCACGGTGAGTGCATGGCTCATTGCCAGCTAAGTGTTTGATGAAATGCCCGACAGTTGTTGTCTTCCTAATAGCATCCGATTCCTATTCGATTGAGTTACATGCTGTTACTCCTTGGTTTAGCTATCCTTGTATGTACATGCTGTTACATAAACCAGTTAGTTTTTCCCTGAAGAGATTATGCTACCTACTGATTTGTTGAGGACCTAGTAATCATGGCCCTAAACTATTTAAGAACCATTGGTGTTATTTGCATGTTGTCGCAACAAGTTATTCCCTCGAGTCACCGCTAAGTGACCTTTTGCGCTGTGTGCAGTTTAAGTATTTAAACATTGATCATCAACACCTCTTGACATAGTTAGATTAAATATGTGACAATGATATGAGCATATCTGTAACAACCCAAAAATCCACACACCAAAAATCCCAACTACAAAATTTTTCTTCAAAACCCCATATGATGATGAGTGACATTTGTAGGAGCTAACCCTAAGTGTTGCATTAGTCGTAATCTAACTAAACCTACATGACTTGCACAAGTATCTCACCTCATCACCTTGAATCTATTTTACCACATAGCATACATCAAGTTGCATTATATTCAACATGGTGATTTGGATTTTATGTGGGTTTATGTGTTGATTAATAAAAGCTAACAAATATTTGTTTATAAATAAAAGCACTAACGTGGGATTAATATCCCAACATATACTATGACCAATGTTTATCACCATGGGACATTATACCAAAGGAGAAATATGCCACTTTGATTTATATACATGAAAGAAGTATAACATAAATACATAATACAAAAAGAAATAGAAAAAGAGAAGGAAATAGGAAAGAAGAGGGAACAGCAGCAGCCCAGGCCTACTCGGCCTTGCGAGCCAGCCTGCCATCCCACTCATGCACGCGGCCCACGAAGCTGGCCCAGCATCACCCTACCGCCCGCGTGCGCACAAGCCGCTGATGAGCCGGACCCGCCCGTCAGCCATCACGCACTGCACGCCGCCGCATCAGGACAAGCTGGCAAATAGGCCCCCCTGGCAGCCACACAGCAACAGGATCTTCTTCCTCCCCACGCCAGCCTCTCCTCCCGACTGAGCCCTGACCGCGGAGCAGGCGCGGGCCCAGGGTCACGCACATCGCATGACCCTATTCCCCCTTGCGCTGCGCTTACGCTACCGCACGCGAGCCATCGGATGCGCCGCACGTATCACCACCGCCCGATCAGCGTCCGCCATTGGAGCCCTTGGAGCTCAACTATAAAAGCCAACGTCCGTGAGCCCTAACCCTCAGCCGTTCGCCGCTGCCACTGGTGGCACAGCACCACACAGCGTCAAGCCGAGAGAGAGGGAGGAGGGAGAAGCAAGGAGAAGAAGGAAGCCTCTGCGGGGAGGACCTTGCTGGAGCCAGGAGCGCCACCCCAATCAGCTACAGCGACGTAGCTACTTGGCATAGCACTACATCGCCTCATCATGGCCTCGCCTCGCCACCGCACCACCATCCTACCGCCATGAACCCTATGGTGAGCCACATCGTTCGCCGCTCGCCATGCTAGCCGTACTCGCCATGAACGCAGAGGTGGAGCATTCCCGCTCCTGGACACGCTGCACACGCACCGCACGCGTACAAGCCCAAGGCACCTCACCGACCCCTAGCGGCTCGCGAACACCGACACGACCAACCTACACACCATGGCCGAGAGCACAACCATGGCGAGACCACCGCATCTTCTATGTTGCGATAAAGGCGACGTTGACACCCCGACTGGCTCTGCCATGACGAGAGACACACCGCACTCACCTTAGCCAAGGAAGAAGCCCACCGGAGCCCTGCGTTGCCGCACCGCACCTCATTGGAGCACCACCGCCTCTGCTTTGCCCCCACCACCATGGCCAGAGCCACTGGGAGTACCAGGAGCTCCTTCAACATGCCCACCATGGTCGTAGAAGCACCATAGAGCTCACACGCTCCTTCAACTAGGCTCTCGCTACCACTGCAGCCCTGTCCATGCACGCCGATGAACCCACGCCGCCGTTCACCACGGCCAAAGCCCTAGGAAGCCCTAGCCATTGCCTCGACCCCACCGTCACAGTCGCCATGGCATAGGGAAGCTATTGCCTACCCTAATCGGATGCTAGCGCCGCCGTGGGGGCTCGCCGATGACCTCACCGCCGGCAGGAGCCCCGTTAGGGAAGAGAGGGGATTTTTCCCTCGTCGACCACATCCCGAGCAGCTCCGCCGAACTCCGACCATGACCACGCCGAGCATGTCCTAAGCAGCTCCGCCGAGCTCCGACCACGACCACGCTGACCACGTCCCGAGCAGCTCCACCGAGCTCCGACCACGACCACGTCGACCACATCCTGAGCAGCTCCACCGAGCTACGACCACGACCACGTTGTGCATGTGAACCGAACCCTAGGAAGGAGTAAGTGTACCAAGTCCTTCATAGATCGGCTCTACGGTCTATGGACCAACGCAGGCGGGTTCACCATGAACTACGCCTCACCTGCGCCCGTGGATCACGGCCCGTTAGTGGCCCAGTAAGACGATGTGGCCGCACCAGCACGTGCCACGTGGTGGGCCAAGCTTGGCCCAAATCTAGGCCCAACCAGCCCAATCGAGGCCCGGCCTGTATTAGCCATTGACCGGTCAACGTTGACCGTTGATCGGGGCCACATGTTAGTGACACCGCCATGCGGGACCCCACCTATCAGTACCAGAACCGAGACGATGACGTCATGCTGACGTTAGCATGCCACGTGGACCAACAGGAGCAAGACACGTGTCAGCACGATATTAATTCAGCCTTTTCCCATTTTCAGAAATGATTGAAACTTCAGAAATTCATAACTAATTCATACGAACTCAGAAAAATACAAGACCAGGACCAAAATTCATCTAAAATCGAGCTCTACGGAATGAACCCATGTTTGAGTGCATTTGGCTCTTTTGAATTTTCATTGCTTTTTGTGCTATTCTATAGACGTCGCTAACGCGACTATAATACAATCGTTTGTAGACTCGGAGGAGAACCAGATGGACGAGGACCGAGAGTACCATGAGGAGTACGGAGACGACTTCACTGAAGGTGCCACATCCCACCCAACCTCGTAGCACCTATTATGCATGGCTAAAATAGAACTGCTAATGGTTTACTTTATTGTTATATTCACACTATGATACGACTTGCATGGTAGTATCCTTACTTGATGGCCTTTACCTTAACGCAACCTTACCCCTGCGTACCCTGCTATTAGGCTAGACACACGCTTGCTGCTATATTTCATTGCTTACTACTTCTATTATGCTTGTACTACATTGACGCATGGTGGAAACTGGTGTTATCTAGACTATGGGGAGAGTGCTGCGTGTGTGACTTGGGTGCGTGGAGGGTAAGGGTTGTGTCAACCAAGTTGGAGTATACGACGAGCCTAGGGCAAGTCTTGCCATGAGGTGCTACCTGGGCACCCCTGGAATGAATACCTGTGGTGGGTAAATGGTATATGAGGTGGCCCTAGGTGTGAACCTATGATGGGAGGAGCCCGGGGTGGAGGTGCTGTGGTAGCATGGTAAATGGAAACCCTGATGAAGACATTCTGGCTTGGTCATCCCTAAGGACTTACTAGTACTCAGATTCACTAGGAAGCCTTACGTACCACTCACCCTATATGGTGCGGGACGGCCGGACTACTTGGTAGGATATTGCCACTACTGCTAGGTTGATAGCGGATAGTGTAAGGAGGTATGGGGCGTGGAGGATTTCCCCCACACCCTTCTGAGACTTCATGGAGGCCTTGTGGACCCGGCTCATGACTCACAGTTTCAGCCGCCCCAGACTAGACTTGGGGTGTTCCAGGGCTGAATGGTAGAGTGGCATTATCCTAGGCTAGCAAGCGGCCGGAATCAGCCCAGTTGACGACGGTCAGCAAAGAAGACAGATCTTGTGGTTATGTAAAACCTCTGCAGAGTGTATGGTTGATCAATCGATACATATACCAACTAGTCGACTATGGACCTTTCCTGTGTTTCGCTTAAACTAGATAGTGAGATGAGTCCTTCTCTTCTTCCCCCGTGAGAGAGTGTCGGTCGTAGCCAGGGGCTACGGGCCATGAGACAGTGCCGAGGGGGAGTTGGCCTGTCGACTGAGCGATGGTATGGTGATGATATGAAGATGGTGGTATATCGATCCCTGGATCAAAACCTGGCTCTAGACGGGAATAGGGTGGAATGTGTGTGGGAATGGTGTTAAAACTTGACCAACTATTATTATATACTTGATATGCTAAAACATAGGAAACCACAGCCTTATAGGTTCCTTTTGATTATATCCAACTTGCATCCAATTTCCACAAAGCAATGATCATAGGGTGGGAGTGGCCAGTATAAATCGTACTGATAAATTTTGGCACACAGGTTCTGCTAAGGAGTATAGTTCTGAGGAGTTTGACGGTTGAGGGATTCATTCCTATGCTCGAGTTTGGCGATCTCATCTTCAAGCTATTCTGAATGAATGCTACTTTTGATTCCGCCAATGCGGCGATGTAATAATTTATGTAATTCTGCACTATTTGTACTCTGATATTATCGTTGTATGGATGTGGTATTCAACTGGAATTTGGGTAATATGATCTACAACGGTCATATTACAATTCGACTCTGTGGATTTCCCTTCGTGGAAATCAGGTCGCTTCAGTTGGTATCAGAGCCATACTTGACCCTAGGATGAAACCCTCAGAAATGGACGATAGAATAGGATGTGAACAACCTTTCTTTCGGTTATATACTGACCCTGCATTTGCTTTCATGCAAGGCTTATCTATTTATTGACCTGCTAACACCTGTTCCTTAAAACATGCAGATGGTAACGAACATCGAATGGCCACCTATAGGACCGCTACCTCTGGACCACGCCAAGCTTACCTTCGACCTACGTGAGCTCGGGGGTTTTGCACAGACCCTCTGCCGAGTTCTTATCATGTTAGGAGTCCCTAACGAGCTTGTCAAGGTCACCTGCACCGGAAAGTCAGCTCAGGAAGGAGGAATCGAAGGACCGATTGTCACCTCAGTCGAGTTCCCAACTAGCACTACTTTACCTTCTATCCTAGCTTTCACCAAGTTGACCATAGAGGACACAGTTGAGGAGGGACTGTGAGTTGTCTCACACAAGGCACTTTGCAGAGTGATGAGGGATCACTACGAGCACCTGAAGATAATAGAGTTCTGTCTACTTCCTCAGGCCCTCGACCCCAGCCTTATCCCTAGTGAGCAGAGTTTCACAGCCGGTAGAGTTATCCTTGCTGAGGAGGACAGATGCCTTCGTGTCTTAGCTATCCACCTACTAGAGTAGGATAGATACGTGACCTATCTTAAGCAAAGGAGATGTCAGGACTAGGCCCTTCTGTGGGAGTACCAAGAGCAAGACCCATAGGGAGCATAGGAGCGAGCTTGTCTGCTTGAGATAGTTGCCAAGCTACAGGATGAGCTCAACCATCATGAAGAAGTCCACAGAGCCGAGGTTGATGACTTATAGGACAAAGCCGCCAACCTAGGCAACAGGAACTGCTACCTCGACAGCATGGTCTTGGAGTTGCAGAGAGAGTTGGATGACAAGAAGGCCGAGTTCAACCGCAGAGGAGACAGAGAGAGGTCCAAGGGGATTGATATGCTAAAAATCCAATCTAAGAACAAGACCATGACTCAGGAGCTAGAGGAGTTCATGAAGAAGGCCATTCGCAACTAGGGTCACCTGATCGAGGCACTCAGGCAGAACGAGTACCTATAGGACAAGTGTGAGAGGACTTGGCAGGCTTGGCAGAAGTCTGACAAGAAGCGCCTCAGGGAGATGAAGGGTATGTGGGATCAGCTACCCAAGGAGATTCATAGCAAGACAAAGCCTAGGATAGAGGAGTTTGAGTTAGCCCCGACTTGCCTCAACCTAGACGCCTGCCCTACCCTACCTGGAGCCAAGCCTACTGAGGAGCTCGCCGAGGCCTTGAAGTACGTGTCCCAACTTCACAAGTCTAACGAGGAGATCAAGATCGAGAATAGTCGTATCCCAGATGTGGTGTACAAGTTAGAGTAGATGACCTTGCATGGTCATAAGTCATGTCAGTGGCTTCCATAAGTTGTACCCCATGATGTACCCCTTATGAGATGTAATATGAGACACTATGCGTAGTACGATTCTCGCAAGTCTCCAAGTGTAGCTACTGGAGATGATGCTATGTAATAAAACCCATGTAATGAATGTTTTGGATCTTATTGCATCTTATGGATCTTATTGCTTCTTTGTAATGAGTGTTGGATAGTATAAATGATTTTCTTTAAATCATCAAAATCATGTAATCATACTGCATTACAAGCACTTATGGCATAAACACAAAAATTCCTATGATCCATGTTGTAGATGCCGAACCATCGATCTGCTCGCCTAATGAACCATGGATGTGCGCCCACCCCCGAACCAGTCGAACCAAACAGGGGGCGTGATGGCAACAACCGTGGCCGTGGCCGTGGCCGTGGACATGGAGGGATACCATTCAACCTGGAGAATACCTCGCCGCTTGATGAGGAGAACATTCCGCCACCACCACCACCGACCCTAGCAGAGGTGATGGCGCAACAAACCCAGCTTCTTGCAGCTCTTGTAGATGGAGCAAACCATCACCAGGGAGGCCAGCAGAATAACTTCCAAAGGAAGCTGGAGGGATTTTTGAAGCTAAGGCCACCTACCTATGATGGCACCGACCCTGACCCGCTTGTAGCCGATGACTGGCTCAAGGAGGTGGAAAAGAAGCTCGACCTCACCACCTTCACCGATGATGAGTGTGTTGGAGCTACCACACACCAGCTCATAGGTGTGGCACGTGCCTGGTGGGACAGTTTTAGTGATTCCCATGAGGACCCTGCCAACATCTCATAGGATGAGTTCACCGAAGCATTCACTGAGTATCACGTTCCCAAGGGTATCATGGAGGCCAAAGCCAAGGAGTTCCGCAACATCAAGATGGGAAAGGATATGGTGACTGAGTACACCACTCGCTTCACCAACCTTCTACGCTATGCACCTTCCTATGTTGTGAACTCTGAGAAGGAGAAGCTGTACTATTACCGCAAGGGACTTAACCCGCACATCAAGCTGAAGTTTGGCGGTATTGAGAGTAGCATGTTGCGTGCTCTGGTGGATCGCTACATCTAGATCGAGAAGGACCGTGCTGAAGCTGGAGAGGAGTATAATGTGAGGAAGCATAAGCCTGAGGAGTCCTTCCGTGGCCACGATCACAAGAGGTTCTGCAGAGATGCACCATCTAGGGAACGCTCTCGCCACAACAGGGATGACAACCCTAGATCGAGTAGGGTTGGTGGAGGCTACACCACCAAATACTCCCGCCCTGCTCTGGATTGTTACACCCAGGACCGTTATGCTCAAGACCGCAACACTCAGGACTGTTTCAACCGTCCTCGCTCAGCGAATGAATGCCCAGCATAGAACCGCTCTGCACCAAGCACTAGAAACTGGAAGGCACCCGCGCCAACCCCTACAGGCAGTGTGCCTTTCACCTGCTTCGCTTGTGGCCAACCAGGTCACAAAGCCACTGAGTGTCCTTAGAACTCAGCTGCTCAGAAGTCTCAGTTCAAGGGATTTGCTACTCGTGGATGTCTCAACCATCTGGACACCGAGGAAGCATAGGCTGCCCCTAACATTGTGTATGGTATGTTTTTAGTTAATGGCAATACTGCATCAGTTCTATTTGATTTCGGAGCAACTTGTTCTTACATATCATCCAAGTTCGCACGAGAGCATGACCTGCCTGTAACCCCACGTGGAAAGCCTATCATCACCAGCTCACCTTTAGGAGACCTAAAGTGCACCCACATCTGTAAGGGAGTGAGTCTTACCATTGAGGGTCTTATCTTTGAAGCCGACCTAACCCTGTTACCTTCCATGAGCCTAGATGTCATCTTAGGTATGGATTGGCTAACCATTCACCGAGGTATCATATCATGTTCACCTAGGTATGTCCAAGTGACCCACCCATCAGGCCAAGTTATTAGGTGTGAACCTCAGTCCAGAAAGTCCACTTCTATCTTATGTGCCCTTAAAGCGAGTTTAGAATCACAAAAAGAGGAGAAGACAGTTCATCATGTGCCTGTGGTCAGAGACTATCCCAATGTATTCCTTGAAGAATTACCGGGTATGCCACCAGACCGTAATGTAGAGTTCATCATTGATCTTTTGCCGGGAACAGGACCCATTGCCAAGAGACCCTATCGCATGTCAGTTGATGAACTAGCCAAGCTTAAGAAACAGCTTGATGAGCTCATCTCAAAGGGGTATATCAGACCCAGTGCTTCACCCTAGGGGTCCCCTATCTGTTTGTTAAGAAGAAGGATGGCTCGATGAGAATGTGCATTGACTATTAGAACTTGAACGCAGTCACCATCAAGAACAAGTACCCCCTGCCAAGGATCAATGAATTGCTTGATCAGCTTGGAGGTGCCAAGTATTTCTCCAAGATTGATCTCAGATCTGGCTATCATCAGATGAAGATTCGAGAGAGTGACATCCTGAAGACAGCTTTCGTGACTAGGTATGGGCAGTTTGAGTTCATTGTGGTGTCCTTTGGACTCACGAATGCTCCCGCATACTTCATGAACTTGATGAATAAGGTTTTCATGGATGAACTGGATAAGTTTGTGGTAGTATTCATTGATGACATCCTTGTCTATTCACCCACCGCTGAAGAACATGAACATCATCTGAGAACTGTACTTGAGAAATTAGCCCAACATCAGCTCTACACAAAGTTCAGCAAATGCGAGTTTTGGCTACAGAAAGTTGCCTTCTTAGGCCATGTACTATCAGCTAAAGGTGTTGCTATTGACCCAGCCAAGATTGAAGCTGTGAAAGAGTGGGATCAACCCCATAATGTGATAGAAGTCAGAAGTTTCTTAGGATTGGCTAGATATTACCGCCGGTTCATCGAGAACTTTTCCAAGATAGCCCGTCCAATGACCAACCTTTTGAAGAAGACCAAGGAGTTTGAATGGACGCCCGAGTGCGAGCAAAGCTTTCAAGAGTTGAAATTGAAGCTTACCACAACTCCTGTGCTAGCATTGCCTGATATCACCAAAGATTTTGTGGTCTATTGTGATGCATCCCATCAAGGACTTGGCTATGTGTTGATGCAAGGTAGAAGAGTGATAGCTTATGCTTCTCAACAGTTGAAAGAACACGAGAACCGTTACCCTACTCATGATCTTGAGTTAGCAGCAGTTGTGCATGCTTTGAAGATTTGGAGGCACTACTTGATAGGCAACAAGTGTGATATCTATACCGATCACAAGAGCTTGAAGTACTTTTTCACTCAGGAAGATCTGAATATGAGGCAATGCCGATGGCTAGAATTGATCAAGGACTATGACCTAGAAATTCACTATCATCCAGGAAATGCTAATGTAGTCGTAGATGCTCTCAGTCGCAAGAGCTACTGTCACACCTTGATCACAGAATCCATACCACCTGAGCTCAAGGAAGAGATTGAAGATTTCTAGCTTGAGATACTACCGCATGGCTTGTTGAATGAGCTCTGCATATAGTATGATCTCATAGATCACATTCGTCAAGCTTAGAAGAATTGTGAAGAAATCGAATATCTCCGTGGTCTGATGAAACTAGGCTACAAGACCAACCACCATGAAGATGAACAAGGAACCATCTAGTTCAAGGACAGAATCTGTGTCGCTTCCGATCTAGCACTATGAGAGGAAGTTCTATTAGAAGCTCATGATTCTAAGTATTGTATTCACCCTGGAGGCTCACAGATGTATCAAGACTTGAAGAAACACTTTTGGTGGAAAAGCATGAAGACAGACATTGCGGGACATGTGGCATGATGTGACACCTGTAATAGAGTCAAGGCTAAACATCAAAGGCCTATAGGATTGTTAAAGCCTCTTGACGTTCCCGAGTGGAAATGGGAGAGCATATCCATGGATTTCATAGTTGGATTGCCCTGTTCACAGAAAGGCAATGATTCCATTTGGGTGATTGTTGATCGTTTGACCAAGGTTGCTCACTTTGTACCAGTTAAGACCAAGACCGATGCTAAAAAATTAGCAGATCTATATGTTGAGCATATCCTTAGACTGCATGGAGCTCCCTCTAGTATTGTATCTGATCATGGTCCTCAGTTTATGTCCTGATTCTGGGAAGCCCTACACAAGTCCATTGGAACCAAACTTGATTTCAGTACCGCCTATCACCCACAAACAGATGGATAGACTGAACGAGTGAATTAGATCTTAGAGGACATGCTTCATGCTAGTGTACTGAATTATGGCTCTAATTGGGAGAAATGCCTACCCTATGCAGAGTTCTCTTACAACAATAGCTACCAAGCCAGCATCAAGATGTCGCCATTTGAAGCACTGTATGGCAGACCTTGTAAGACACCTTTGATGTGGACCCAACCGGGAGAAAGATCATTCTTTGACTCCGCTAAAATTCAAGATGTGGAAGGAGTTTCTCTAGTAAAGGAGAATTTGAGAATTGCTCAAAGTCGATACAAGAGCTATGCTAACAAAAGAAGAAGAGAACTTGAGTTCAATGTGGGAGACTTCGTCTATCTCAAGGTATCCCCGCTACGTGGAACTGTCAGATTCCATGTGAAAGGAAAGCTTGCCCCAAGATTTGTTGGACCATACAAGATACGCAAGAGGATTAGAAAACTCGCTTACAAACTTGAGCTACCTGAGGAATTGGCGGGTATACATCCCGTATTCCATGTCTCACAGCTACGCAAGTGTTTGAGAGTGCCCGATGAAGTAGTTCCAACTGATACACTTGACATTCAAGATACTCTCGAGTATAAAGAGCATCCTATTAGAATTCTAGGTAGAGACACCAAAGAAACCTGAAGCAAAACTATTCCTATGTGCAAGGTCCAATGGAGCAATCACACTGAGAGAGAAGCAACATGGGCGAAAGAGTCTGACCTTCGGCTACAATATCCTTATCTCTTCGAAGAGTACGTTACACTTTAATCTCGGGGACGAGATTCTGTTAAGGGGGTAGGACTGTAACAACCCAAAAATCCACACACCAAAAATCCCAACTACAAAATTTTTCTTCAAAACCCCATGTGATGATGAGTGACATTTGTAGGAGCTAACCCTAAGTGTTGCATTAGTCGTAATCTAACTAAACCTACATGACTTGCACAAGTATCTCACCTCATCACCTTGAATCTATTTTACCACATAGCATACATCAAGTTGCATTATATTAAACATGGTGATTTGGATTTTATGTGGGTTTATGTGTTGATTAATAAAAGCTAACAAATATTTGTTTATAAATAAAAGCACTAACATGGGATTAATATCCCAACATATACTATGACCAATGTTTATCACCATGGGACATTATACCAAAGGAGAAATATGCCACTTTGATTTATATACATGAAAGAAGTGTAACATAAATACATAATACAAAAAGAAATAGAAAAAGAGAAGGAAATAGGAAAGAAGAGGGAATAGCAGCAGCCCAGGCTTGCTCGGCCTTGCGAGCCAGCCTAGCCAAGCCCACCTACCCTCCCACTTGTGCACGCGGCCCATGAAGCCGGCCCGGCATCACCCTACCGCCCGCGCACGCACAAGCCGCTGACGAGCCAGAATTGCCCATCAGCCGTCACGCACTGCACGCCGCCGCATCAGGACAAGCTAGCAAACGGGCCCCCTCTGACAGCCGCACAGCAACAGGATCTTCTTCCTCCCCACGCCAGCCTCTCCTCCCGACCGAGCCCCGACCACAGAGCAGGCGCGGGCCTAGGGTCATGCACATCGCATGACCCTATTCCCCCTTGCGCCGTGCTTACGCTACCGCACGCGAGCCATTGGATGCGCCACACGTATCACCACTGCCCGATCGCCATCCGCCATTGGAGCCCTTGGAGCTTGGCTATAAAAGCCAACATTCGTGAGCCCTAACCCTCAGCCATTCGCCGCTGCCGCTGGTGGCACAACACCACACAACGTCAAGACGGGAGAGAGGGAGGAGGGAGAAGCAAGGAGGAGAAGGAAGCCGCTATGGGGAGGACCTCGCTGGAGCCAGGAGCGCCACCCTGATCAGCTACAGCGACATAGCTGCTCAGCACGGCACTGCATCACCTCATCACGGCCTTGCCTTGCCACCGCACCGTCATCCTACCGCCATGAACCCTACGGTGAGCCACGTCGTTCGCCGCTTGCCGCGCTAGCCATACTCACCATGAACGCCACCGCGTTCCCACACCTAGGGGACGTAGAGGCAGAGCATTCCCGCTCCTGGACACGCTGCACAGGCACCGCATGTGCACAAGCCCAAGGCCTGGCCTCACCGACCCCTAGCGGTTCGGGAACACCGACCCCTAGTGACTTGGGAACACCGACACGACCACCCTGCACGCCATGGCCAAGAGCACAACCATGGCGAGACCACCGCATCATCTACATTGCGGTAAAGGCGACGTTGACACCTCGACTAGCTCCGCCATGATGAGAGACACACCGCGCTCACCTTAGCCAAGGAAGAAGCCCACTAGAGCCCTACGTTGCCGCACCGCACCTTGTCAGAGCGCCACCACCTCTGCTTTGCCCCCACCACCATGGCCAGAGCCACTAGGAGTACCAGGAGCTCCTTCAACACACCCACCATGGCCATAGAAGCACCATAGAGCTCATACGCTCCTTCAACTGGGCTCTCGCTACCACTGCAGCCCTGTCCATGCACGCCAACAAACCCACGCCACCGTTCACCATGGCTAGAGCCCTAGGAAGCCCTAGCCGTTGCCCCAACCCCACTATCATAGTCGCCATGACATGGGGAAGCTATTGCCTACCCTAATCGGACGCTAGCGTCGCCGCAGGGGCTCGCCGGTGACCTCACCGCCGGCGGGAGCCCTGTCGGGGAAGAGAGGGGATTTTTCCCTCGTCGTCCATGTCCTGAGCAGCTCCGTCGAGCTCCAACCATGACCATGCTGACCATGTCCTGAGCAGCTCCGCCGAGCTCTGACCACGACCACGCCGACCACGTCCCGAGCAGCTCCGCCGAGCTCTAACCACGACCACGTCGACCACATCCCGAGCAGCTCCGCCGAGCTCCGACCACGACCATGTCGTGCACGTGAACTAAACCCTGGGAAGGAGTAAGTGGACCAAGTCCTTCATAGACCGGCTCTGCGGTCTATGGACCAACGCAGGCGGGTTCACCATGAACCGCGCCTCAGCTGCGCACGTGGATCATGGCCCGTTAGTGGCCCAGTAAGACGATGTGGCCGCACCAGCAGGCGCCATGTGGCGGGCCAAGCCTGGCCCAAATCCAGGCCCAACCAGCCCAGTCGAGGCCCGGCCTGTATTGGCCATTGACCGGTCAATGTTGACCGTTGACCGGGGCCACATGTCAGTGACACCGCCATGCAGGACCCCACCTGTCAGTACCAGAACCGAGATGATGATGTCATGCTGATGTCAACATGCCACGTGGACCAACAGGAGTGAGACACGTGTCAGCACGATATTAATTTAGCCTTTTCCCATTTTCAGAAATGATTGAAACTTCAAAAATTCATAACTAATTCATACGAACTTAGAAAAATACAAGACCAGGACCAAAATTCATCTAAAATCGAGCTCTACGCAATGAACCCATGTTTGAGTGCATTTGTCTCTTTTGAATTTTCATTGCTCTTTGTGCTATTCTATAGACGTCGCTAACACAACTATAATACGATCGTTTGTAGACTCAGAGGAGAACCAGACGAACGAGGACCAAGAGTACCGTGAGGAGTATGGAGACAACTTCACTGAAGGTGCCACATCCCACCCAACCTCGTAGCGCCTATTACGCATGGCTAAAATAGAACTGCTAATGCTTTACTTTATTATTATATTCACACTATGATAGGACTTGCTTGGTAGTATGCTTACTTGATGGCCTTTACCTTGACGCAACCTTACCCCTGCTTACCCTGCTATTAGGCTAGACACACGCTTGCTGCTATATTTCATTGCTTACTACTTCTACTATGCTTGTACTACATTGATGCGTGGTGGAAACTGGTGTTATCTGGACTATGGGGAGAGTACTGCGTGTGTGACTTGGGTGCGTGGAGGGTAAGGGTTGTGTCGACCAAGTTGGAGTATACGATGAGCCTGGGGCAAGTCTTGCTGTGAGGTGCTACCTAGGCACCCCTGGAATGAATACCTGTGGTGGGTAAATGGTATATGAGGTGGCCCAGGGTGTGAACCTATGATGGGAGGAGCCCGGGGTGGAGGTGCTATGGTGGCATGGTAAATGGAAACCCGGATGAAGACATTCTGACTTGGTCATCCCTAAGGACTTACTAGTACTCAGATTCATTGGGAAGCCTTATGTACCACTCGCCCTATATGGTGCGGGACGGCCAGACTACTTGGTAGGATATTGCCACTACTGCTAGGTTGATAGCGGACAGTGTAAGGAGGTACGGGGCGTGGAGGATTTCCCCCACACCCTTCTAAGACTTCATGGAGGCCTTGTGGACCCGGCTCATGACTCACAATTTCACCCGCCCCAGACTAGACTTGGGGTGTTCCAGGGCTGAATGGTAGAGTGGCATTATCCTAGGCTAGCAAGCGGCCGGAATCAACCCAGTTGATGACGGTCAGCAAAGAAGGCAGATCTTGTGGTTATGTAAAATCTCTGCAGAGTGTATGGTTGATCGATCGATACATATGCCGACTAGTCGGCTATGGACCTTTCCTGGGTTTCGCTTAAACTAGATAGTGAGATGAGTCCTTCTCTTCTTCCCCCGTGAGAGAGTGTCGGTCATAGCCAGGGGCTACGGGCCATGAGACAGTGCTAAGGGGGAGTTGGCCTATCGAGTGAGCGATGGTATGGTGATGATATGGAGATGGTGGTATATCGATCCCTGGATCGAAACCTGGCTCTGGACGGGAATTGGGTGGAATGTGTGTGGGAATGGTGTTAAAACTTGACCAACTATTATTATATACTTGATATGCTAAAACATAGGAAACCACAGCCTTATAGGTTCCTTTTGATTATATCCAACTTGCATCCAATTTCCACAAAGCAATGCTCATAGGGTGGGAGTGGCCAGTACAAATCGTACTGATAAATTTTGGCACACAGGTTCTGCTGAGGAGTATAGTTCTGAGGAGTTTGACGGTTGAGGGGTTCGTTCCTACGCTCGAGTTTGGCGATCTCATCTTCAAGCTATTCTGAATGAATGCTACTTTTGATTCCGCCAATGCAGCAATGTAATAATTTATGTAATTCCGCACTATTTGTACTCTGATATTATCGTTGTATGGATGTGGTATTCGATTGGAATTTGGGTAATATGATCTACCACGGTCATATTACACTTTGACTCTATGGATTTCCCTTCATGGAAATTAGGTCGCTTCAATATCTGTCTTGAATAGTAGTTGCATAATGTTATGATATATCTATACTTTGTAATTATTGCAAGCAATGGAAACTAGCAGTCAAAGGTACATGTTAATGACTGTGGACGTCTTATTTGTGATGGTAGGGAGTGTGCTGCTTGTGTAAGAGTTAGATAAGAATTTCTGCTCTTGCTTAAGCAATGATAGATTCTTGTCAAATGTGTACAGGTATAATCGCTATAGGTAGAGTGTCAATTGATTTTGATGGAATGTATAGCATGCTTAAAAAAAGGCATCTATAGATGTTTGTTCCAGAAAAAAAAGTTAAAAACAACTTTTAAAATTGGCTCGGTAGCAGCAGCAAGTATGATTAGTAAACCACATTGATCTCTGAATAATAAACAGTCCAATTATTGAGGTAATTTTTTATCATGTCAAGGATAAAGAACATTAAATAGATTTAGTTTGCCCATATAACTTGAATAATAACTCTTGTTCAGTGAGTTACCATTACTACTTACCACATGCCTAATTTACTTAAATGTATAGGCAACCATGGCATGGTATGTAGTGCATGTTGGTCACATGCCTGGGATTTATCGAACCTGGGAAGATTGCTATGCTCAAGTCAATCGCTACCCTGGTAATTTGCACAAAAAATATAACACAGAAGCTAAAGCTTTGAGGGCCTACTATAGTCATCCGGCCTACCTTGCAAACCATGGGCAACCGGCCTACTATGGTCCAATGAATGCAAACTATGGCCATCCGCTGGCACTGGAGATCGAAGAGAAGCCACCCGTCAGAGATGTGAAGATTAGGATAATTGCTCCTTGGTCTTGGAAAGATGTCATGCTTTTATTTATGGCTATGGTCATCGCTTTTCTTATTTGGATGTTGATGTAGGCTTAGTTTCATAGAACAGTAGGTGGACTTTGTTGTATGTGGTCAATCAAACAATGAATTTATTCTAGGTGAACATATGCTATTATTTGACTTTGTTGTATGTGGACTTATTATTAGACTTTGCATTATTAGTCACGGATGCTGTCGTGCGGGAGGAATTCAATCCACACTCGAACATGTTCCCCCATGCAGATGGGGAGATATTGAATGATGAAAAGGTCATCATCCACCCCTCCGGCTCGGTAGGCGAGCCAGAAATCTTCGAGCCAAATACCGGGGTTGGTCTCCCGGTGTACTTGGCGATGTTGGTGGGAGGTCGGAAGCGCTGTGGGAACGGCGTTCTCCGGATACGCCGGCCAAGGGCCCGTGGTCCCAGGGCATTCGGGCTAGGACTTTGGTCGTCTGGCCGGCGGCCATGCCTAGGGCGCGTTTCACTGCTCCCCTCGATGGTTCGACCGAGGCCTGTGTCGCTCGCCCTCATCGCCGCCCGGTGGACGTCATCATCATGCCAGGCCTGATGCCAGTTGCTGATGACGCTGTTAGCGTCTTTGTGCACATCGAGGTGTTCGCGTACTGGTGGTCGGTGTGGAGCAGGCACCGGGTCAGATTGCGGCTATAGCGGTGAGCGGATGGAGCGATCCGTCTAGTGCATCCCCACTCCCCAGTGGGGAGAGAGGGCATGAGTCGGAGTCGCGATGCAGAGCTTTCTGCCTGTTGAAAGGCGGCGGCTCCCACCAGCACCCAAAGGTTCTGATAGACCGCCCGCTCCTAGGGTCGATGGGCCTAGGAACGCTACGCAGAAGCATTGCTGTAGCAGCGATGATCTAGCTAGCCCATGCGAACTATGAGGGTTGTTCCCCTCATCCATGATGTCGCACTGGACCTAGCAGGCGCGACCCCGAGCGTCGCTCGCTAGGTCACGCGCATGGGGCGTAATGTGCTGCACTGAGCGCGGCGGCGTAGGCAGTGACTGGTTCTGCTGCTGTTGTCGTAGCTCCTCAACGTGCTCTTGTGCGAGCGCGAGGGCCCCCGCCCATGGGTCTGGAGGGGTGTGAGTCTGCAAAGACTCCGCAACCACCGGCGGCTGTCTCGGAGCATCCGCCATAACGCACTCCTAGGACGGATGGTGGCTAGGTGCCACGTCACCGATGCTGGAGCCGTCACTCTCAACCTCATCATCTAGGAGCTCGTGGAAAGTGGTGGGAGCATAGCTCGCCATTCCCATGAATTTGGATGTGAGAGGGGCGGCGCCAGCGTCCTTTGGAGCCCCCGGGCGTACACGTCCGTGGGGACGTGAGGCCATAGGAGAACCAGTCGTACGGTGTTTACGGTGCGGACAATACGGTCCCTTTAGATAATCGTCAGGAGATGGTAAATAGAGAGTAAATAATAGTATGCACATTACTCATAGTGGGGCTTGAGAAGAGAGTTTGCTTGGAATGAAGCGCAGGCGCCTCATCATTGAAGTTATCGTGCATCCTGGAGCCGATGGAGGGCGCCCCTCCGATGGGCGCTGGAACAAGTGCCTCCTTGCAGAGGTGTAGTATGCCGAGCCGATCGGCGATGAAGTCCAGGCTTCCGAAGAGGAAGGCCTGGGATGGCTCGAAGATGAGCGGAACCCACATCCCCACAGGTGGGAGTGCGGAAAACTCCAGTGAGCCAAAGCGAGTCGTATCGCTTGAGCCCGCCATGGCGAAGGTAGCGGGAAAAGTGGGCCATCTGATGACCAAAAAGTGTGAACATACAACGTCTTCCCCATGGATGGCGCCAACTGTCAGTGCAGAAAGTGACCAACATGTAAATATTTGTAGTTTTGCTGTACGTTGTGATTGGAGGTGGCCTAGCACTTAATGACACATGGTTTATACTGGTTCAGGCAATGTGCCCTACGTCTAGTTTGAGTCGGTTGGTGACTTTATTCCTAAGCCTAGGTGCTCAAAGTTTGTTGTGGGGTTACAAATGGAAGGGAGAAAGATGGGGGGTACAAGAGGTCCGGTCAGACTCTGGTCTGAAGGGCCAAGAGTGATGCGAGCTCAGCTATGTGCTAAGTGTTAGAGCGTGTGCTCTATATAACTTTAGAGTGTCTAAAGTTACAGAGGGTGAATCCATGTAAGTGAACTGATCGATCTATCTGTTGGGAGAGAGTGTGTCCCCTTTTATAGGCAAAGGGGATGGCCTTACAAGTGTGAGAGAGAGAGAGTACACATGCCACTAACTCTTGTTGCCCACGCCGTCGGGTACAAGGTGATGGTAGGCGCCCATAACACTATTAAATGTCAGATGCATGTGGGAGGTTCTGAAACATCCTCAATTTTCCGCGAAGGGAAAATTCCACAGAATGAATTATAATATGATGAAACCAAGAGCTGATTCCATCATATTATCATATTTTAGTCGATGTCACAATCATACATCGTAAGATTACAAGAATACAAGATATTAAATCACTGGGGAACACACCTATTACAGAGTTAATCTAGCAGAAGACTATCGAGTGAAGGCTCCTCCTTCATGGGCATCATCAGAGTTGGCGTAGTGCAGTGTAGATTCCATCTCCAAACCAAACTTGAGCATAGGCACGAGACCTCCTAATCCTTCTAAAGTCAGCATCTCTGAGAAGCAGGAAATCTGCACACCGCCAGATGTGTGCAGGCCATGGTCAGCACCGATGAGCTTTAGTGGAAAAGATAAACAAGGGATCTGGCGATCCTAATATTTGGTTGTGGTTTGCATCCTTAGCACATGAGAAGTAAATAACATTAGTAATATAATAATAATATCCAATTTTAAACACATTCACCGCCACACCATCCATATCCATCCACCAACCATCCATCCCAAACCATCTCCACACCACCACACCATATCTCATCTCACACACTCAGGTCAACAGGCCAACTCCCTCTCGGCCTTGTCTCAACGGCCCGCAGCCCCCAAGGCTCATGACTGGAAAATACCCCAAACCCTGGAGGGAGGAAAGAAGGACTCATCTCCTATCTAGTTTAAGCGAAACCCAGGAAAGGTCCATAGCCGACAAGTCAGCATATGTATCGATCGATCAACCATACACTCTGCAGAGGTTTCACATACCCACAAGATAGCCATCCTTGACGGTACCCCGTCTAGGCAGATTCCGGCCGCTTGCTAGCCTAGAACAATGCCACCCTACCTCTCAGCCCTAGAACATCCCAAGTCTAGTCTGGGATGGCTGATACTGTGAGTCATAGACAGAGCCGGGGCCCTCCGGATGTCAAGAGCTAGGTCCACAAGGCCTCCTAAAGTCTCGAAAGGGTGTGGGGGAAACCACGCACCCCATACCTCCTTGCACACGTTCACCTAGCAGTAGTGGCATAGTTCTACCAAGTAGTCCGACCGTCCCGCACCATATAGGGTGAGTGGGATGTAAAGGATTCTCGGTGAGTCTAAGTACTAGTAAGTCCTTAGGGATTGACCAAGCCAGAATGTCTTCATCAGGGTTTCCATTTTACATGCCACCATAGCACCTCTACCCCGAGCTCCACCTCTCCGAGGTTCACACCCAAGGCCACCTCCAATTACCATTTACCCGCCACAGGTATTCCATATCCAAGTGCCCAGGTAGCACCACATGGCAAGACTTGCCCCAGGCTCGTCGTTATTCCAGCTCGGTCGACACAACCCTCACTCTCCATGCACCCAAGACACACGCAACACGCTCACACACCACCAAGTCCGGCACCCATAGCCAAACCATTCCCAGGGGGTTCACCACCAGCATCACATCCCTGATATAATGTGAAGTGGAGTTAATAATAAGTATAGTGGTGTAATATGCAAGCAAGCAGACAAGTAAGCATATATAAGCGAGCGAATGCGCAAAGCAGGGTGACGTGGTAGAGTGGGTTGCATCAGGGTAATAATGGCTTAGGTAGTAGCATGCATCAAAGTACTAGCAAAGGAATAATTATAAAGCGCTAGCAGTTCTAGATATTATGCAATGTCTAATAGGATTCTCTAAAAGAGGGTGCTGCCATGACACCTGCGATGTAGAGGTAGTAGTGGTACAATTCTCCATTTGTTGGTGTTCCATTAGCGGGGTCACCTCCTCCTATGTTGACTCCATTCCATAGTCCTTGTCATCATCCACGTTCTCTTGGTCCGATCGTCAGCTACTTCGTGAAGCGACACGCAAGGCAAGAGAGCACTCAACACTCGAAAAGATGACAAGACGTAGGAAAATCCAATAACACCAGCGAGGCAATAAGAGATACACGGCTTAGCCCTCTCAGCGGTTGTCCAATTTCCCCAGGCCAAAGAATCACAAGTGGTGGTTTGCTAAGAACAAGCTTAAGTCATGGCCAAGCCGATATGGCTTTACGATAAACGGTTTAAGCCAGAGCTTATCCAGAGCAAACACCACGGCTCACGATCTTTCGATCTGGTGTCATTGACTTGACGGGGATTGGAAGTCGGGCCCCAAGAAAGAAGAATGACGGGGTTTGGCTCTTATAGCCTTATCCCGCAAGTCACAATTGGACATGAGTAGCAAACAAGAACGATAACACTATTGTGACTTGGCTCCAATGTACTTCGGCTCACCCGCTACGGTAGAAAGCGGTAGCGCAAAGAGATTGGACAGCAACAGGTTCTCTCGATCCTCATGACATAATAACGTCGGGAGCCGAGAAGAGAGTTGCTCAGCAAAACAAAAGAAGCGGGGGTTAGCTAGGCACATCCATGTCATGTTCTCAGACACATCTTCGGGAAAGATGGTTTTTAAACAGTCGATCGGGTCAACATGCATGGGTCTGAGGTACGACATAGACCATAGCTTCACTAACAAAAGGGAATAGTCCAGTCTTTGATTCAATCATCACGGGGCAAGACGGGATCGAACAGAGCGGGCTATCGGGGCAACAAGAGCAAGAACGACCAAGAGCAAGGTCCACTTCTTCTAACGCACACGCTATGACAAAGATAGGGCATCGGAAGGAGCGACACTCAAGAACACCAAGTGCGTAAGCCACTCATAGGGTACCCGACCTGGGTGCACTAGCACTGAGATATCTCTCGGATTCAAAGTGGTGCGGTTGTCACCGCAAGAATCAGAGAAACATGATGGTCAAATGGGGTACAAGCATACAAGGGCTTGAGCACGAAGAAGCAACTAAAAGCAAAAGATAGGCATAGCTCCATGGTCATGGCCAGGCGAACTCGTGGCCACAAGCTACACCAATGAGTTGGCATCCATCGTTCCATGATTGTTACCTCCTAGGTCATCTCCCACAGGACTTGGTCATGGAGGGCTCAACACGTGCGGGTGGTATCCGCATCGATGTTAGTATCGACATCGAATCCATCACGACCATGTTCTAGGGCCAAAGACAGGTGCTAACACTCGTGGTACTATGAAGTCAACTAAAAAGTGAGGGGTCGAGTTACACTCAGCATCACGGTTATGGCGAGACGGATCCCGCGATCGTAACGTCCGAACGAGGTACGATCCCTCAACCGTCTCGAAGGCTCGGCACACAGGCAACAACACCAACAACCAGCGATAAGAACCAAACATGACCGAAAGACACAACAAGTTGACATGACTGCGGAGTAGCACATTCCATAGCTAGGTGATGGATAGATCCTTCGTTCCATCGCCGCCTGCTCAGTTTACGCTATGTCAACTTTGTCTGGCGAGTCCTCCTCTTGAGATGGCTGTGAATTCAAGGATGGCTAGGGAACATGATAGGCACAAGGTGGCTTAGGTCATGGCTAGGGTGCCATGGTGGAATTTGGTTCAGCCTGGTCATACGATTGGTGGTGCACACATAGGGTTCGAGCAAAACTAGAACATGGCTGTATACATGCCTCCCAAGTGAGAAAGCGAGGGTCGGTCAGCATAGGTTAGCGAGGGTGGCCTAAGTATCATGGATGTCCTTCGAGAGTTTGGTCACTACCATGGCTAGGCTATTGTGTCCTCAGAGCACGCATGTACATTACGGTTGTGACACCCATAGCCGTTTAACAAGGGTCATGCCAAGCTGATGTCGGCGGTGTGGCGTGTCAAGCAGTGCCGCAGGCTACATGAGTTCAAGTGAAGTGTGCATGAGTGCAGGTGATCGCGGTCATGGGCGACCGGCGGTGGTGCTCCAAGGCTCGCATGGCATCATTGGTGTGCGTGTCCACGCATGTGGCCACATGGCAAGGCTGAGCGGCTGTGGTGGCTCGCTGTCGACACCACGAGGCCTAGAAGGTGCGGGGATGGCTTGGGTGAGCAGCTTGCGACCATGCCCAGCGGTGCTTGACCGAAGAGCCTGAGGGCACGGACACTGTGCGCGCTCGGCTCGCCGTGACACTGCTTGGTGCATGAGCACCAGCGTGGCCAAGGTCGAGCTTTGGGTCTGTGTGTGCGTGCGTCCGAGCGGTGGCCATGGTTGCGAGTGTGGCGGCAAGGTCTGGGGTCACGGAGGTGTAGGGGTCGGCTGAGCTCACCATGGTGAGGCCACGATGGCGGTGCCATGCCGTGGACGTGTGGGCGAGGTGGTGTGTGCGCAGGCGTGGTCATGGCCACGATGAGGTTTGCCGACGGCGTGGCGCCGAGGCAAGGCAGGGCCTTGTCAGGCAATGGCAGTGGCTAGTGTGGGTGCCAGCGCGGTGTGCTAGCGACATGGGCAAGTATTGTGCGGTGCTCTTGGCCAAGAGCTCGAAGGAGCTGGCAACGTGCGTGTGCGTCCATGGTCGTGTGCACATGTTCATGAGTACTCGCGAGTAGACACCAGGACGGGGCTCATGCGGGAGCACGCTGCTGCGGTCATGGGTGACCAGCGGCAGCGGCCCTGTGTCGCCGTGCTTAACGTGCCCATGCGAGTGCGCTATTCATGTGTGTGATGGCGATTGGCCACGCGACGGACATCAGTGGCCTCCGGTGTGGCATCGTGACCCCTGCAAGAAGGCACACCAACACCAAGGCCGAGACAGGCAAGGGTAGCCCACTAATGCAAAAAATAGGGGGCTTGGGCACTTGGAGTTCACCAGTGGGCTTGATGGAGGTAGGCCGCCTGGTGCAGGAAGGGCTTGGTGCGGGCAGATCGTGTCAAGATGGTGGCATTTCCGATCGTGGCCGCGACGTCGTGGTGTCCCGACGAGGCCATGCCCTAGCTCGTGGCAAGGTGGTGGCTGGGCTCGAGGTGAAGGCGTTCCAGGGTTGCTCGATGTTCCTTGGCGTAGGTTGCTAGAAGACGGCAGAAG
Organism: Miscanthus floridulus; assembly: GCF_019320115.1. Taxonomy (NCBI): domain Eukaryota; kingdom Viridiplantae; phylum Streptophyta; class Magnoliopsida; order Poales; family Poaceae; genus Miscanthus; species Miscanthus floridulus. Next base: position 78,695,971 of record NC_089587.1, read on the forward strand.
CAACTTGCCGACATCGAGGACTGGGGTAGGTCTGGCGCAGGGTAACAGCGCTATCATGAGAAAGGAGGCGCCTTTGGCGAGGAAGGGCTCACCAGTGGTTTCGCGGGGGCAAAGGCCGTGATGTTGTCGCTGCCGCGCGGACCTATGTAGAACCACGGTAGGACGAGCAGGCGTGGGCGTGCTGTGGCTTGACGACACGGCCGACGTCGTGTGGCTTCTCACCGTGCAGGAAATCATGGTGTGACTGTTCGGGCTTGGTGGATGGAGGTGGCGCCGGTGGCTCTTGGCTACGGTTTCGGGTGACGCCATCATGGTCGGGGTGCAGGGCGAGGCGAGTGCAGTGGTGAGTTGTGGCCGTGCAGGGAGAACTGCAGCGCTGCTATAGCCGATCGTGGCGTCGTCTCCTGCTTCGGTGGCTTCGGAGGTGCTCCGACGGAGCCTCCTTCTCCCTCTTCCCTCTCCCTTCTCTGGCTCGGTGTGAAGTGGTTTGCCACTAGGTGGTGGCGCAAGGCTAGGAGAGGGCTAGGGCCTCGGTTCTAGGGGTTTTATAGCGGGGCTCATCCATGGAGCTTGGTGAATGGCAGATGGAGATTGAGGGGCGATCGGAGGGCCTCTAGCGAGGCTGGACTAGGGTTCTGGGGCTGCGGCGCGATCATGGGCATTTTGGTACTCCTGAATTTCGCAGACCGTGGCTCGATAAGGAGGGAACTAGGGTGGCAGGTGGTGACATCATCCATGGCCACGGCCGTTGCGCGCCAGGCGAGCGCGAGGCTGGTCGGGGTTCCTGGCGCCATGGATCGGCGACGTGGCAGCCATCCAAGGGGGCGTGTGGGGTTGGTGGCTCGGCACGGACGGTGGGGAGTGGAGCTAGGGCCTGGGATCCTTCCCATGTGCCGGTGCTCTGCTTTTGGGCGCAAAACAGAGGAGAGGGGGGAGTGGTTGGAGGAAGGGGATGACCGGCGGGGTCGTGCTGTCAGCGGCCGTGGGAGGAAGGCGAAGCCGTCCTGGATTAGGCGCGTGGCTAGGCCTTCTTGCTGGGCTAGGCTATGCTACTACATTCGCATGCTGAGCCGACCTGCTGGCTAGGCCATGCGGTCTATGGGTGCAAGCAGCAGGCCGGCAGTGGTGGTTGGCGGGCTAGGCTAGGCAGTGGGGTAGGCTACGGCTGCTGCGCAAGAGCGAGCCGCAAAGAGCTGTGCTAGACCAGCTGTGGGGATGAGCAGGCTAATCAGGCTGATTAGGCTGGGCCACGTGGTTGCTCTTGGCCGAAATGGCCTTTTCCATTTTCTCCTCTTTTCTAAGTCTTTTCTATTTCTACTTTTCCATTCTAACTATACCTTGGGTCTCTATGAGTGTATACATGCGTTGCCAAGCATGAATACATCCTAGTGGGGTCCACTAAGGGTCATTAGGGTTTAGGGAGTCCAATGCCAAGGGTTGGCAACTCACGGGCATTGAGTTGATGAAGATAGTTGGTTGATTATAGAAATTAGGTCAATGGATTCATGAGAGATTCTAGAAGGAGTCAAAAGGATTTGCTACGGACTTGTGCTCTCCAACACAAAACCCTAAACCAAATAAGGAACTCCAGCAAGCTCCTACAAACAACACTATATGTACGCAACAATATATTTATAAATTGTTCTTTGTTTGACCTAGCATCTACATGCTTCATACATTGCAGGAATTTTTTTTAAAAAGTTCATATTTTTGGCTTCTCCAAAAACCCGGTTTGTTACAATCCACCCCCCTTACAAGAATCTCATCCCCAAGATTAAGGTGTCGGTCGGTGATGAGGCGGGGTGCTACCCTCGAAGTCCAAACTTCTGTCATGTTGCTTCTTGATTGGGGTAGTTGTTCCATAGAACCTTGCAAAAGGAATTGTCATCCTTTTGTTTTCTTTGATAACTCAATCCAAATTTGTACGGGGTGTCCAAGGATCTCTAGGGGTTTTGTCTAGTCATATGGCGGTCTTGGTTCATAGCCTGCTAGGTTAGCCAGGGTCCTAGAGTCACATGTAAATAAAATAGCTTCTATAACCTACACTCAGATAATAAAATTTGCAGGAAGCACAAGAAACACAACAACATAAGATCCAGGCAATCAGACAACATTACAACTCCTATATGCATAGTGTTGACTTGAGGCGACTCCTAAGCCTTTGAGTCTCACACATATATCGTTCTAACGTGGGCAATAACGAGGGTATCATTTTCTAGTGGTCAACTTTGTCAAGGCGGGGACAGTCAGTTAGTGGTAGAATTCAAGGTAAAGACGGGGAATCAATTGATAGTAGCTATGACTCCTACTACTGATAGAATGTTTGGCTTCAACACTAGTGTTTGGTACTAATGGTCTTGTCCTAAGGTCAAGTATGGCTCTGATACCAACTGAAACATCCTCAATTTTCCGCGAAGGGAAAATTCCACAGAATGAATTATAATATGATGAAACCAAGAACTGATTCCATCATATTATCATATTTCAGTCGATGTCACAGTCATACATCGTAAGATTACAAGAATACAAGATATTACATCACTGGGGAACACACCTATTACAGAGTTAATCTAGCGGAAGACTATCAAGTGAAGGCTCCTCCTTCATGGGCATCATCAGAGTTGGCGTAGTGCAGCGTAGATTCCATCTCCAAACCAAACTTGAGCGTAGGCACGAGACCTCCTAATCCTTCTAAAGTCAGCATCTCTGAGAAGCAGGAAATCTGCACACCGCCAGATGTGTGCAGGCCATGGTCAGCACCGATGAGCTTTAGTGGAAAAGATAAACAAGGGATCTGTAGCAACACCAACTGCAACCATACCTTTGCCAGTGATCAGCCTGACCATGATGCCATCTTAGGTGATGCGGAGGCCTCTCGATTCCAAGTCCCCACTCTCGCGAAGGTAGCGGGAAAAGTGGGCCATCTGATGACCAAAAAGTGTGAACATACAACGTCTTCCCCATGGATGGCGCCAACTGTCAGTGCAGAAAGTGACCAACATGTAAATATTTGTAGTTTTGCTGTACGTTGTGATTGGAGGTGGCCTAGCACTTAATGACACATGGTTTATACTGGTTCAGGCAATGTGCCCTACGTCTAGTTTGAGTCGGTTGGTGACTTTATTCCTAAGCCTAGGTGCTCAAAGTTTGTTGTGGGGTTACAAATGGAAGGGAGAAAGATGGGGGGTACAAGAGGTCCGGTCAGACTCTGGTCTGAAGGGCCAAGAGTGATGCGAGCTCAGCTATGTGCTAAGTGTTAGAGCGTGTGCTCTATATAACTTTAGAGTGTCTAAAGTTACAGAGGGTGAATCCATGTAAGTGAACTGATCGATCTATCTGTTGGGAGAGAGTGTGTCCCCTTTTATAGGCAAAGGGGATGGCCTTACAAGTGTGAGAGAGAGAGAGTACACATGCCACTAACTCTTGTTGCCCACGCCGTCGGGTACAAGGTGATGGTAGGCGCCCATAACACTATTAAATGTCAGATGCATGTGGGAGGTTCTGAAACATCCTCAATTTTCCGCGAAGGGAAAATTCCACAGAATGAATTATAATATGATGAAACCAAGAGCTGATTCCATCATATTATCATATTTTAGTCGATGTCACAATCATACATCGTAAGATTACAAGAATACAAGATATTAAATCACTGGGGAACACACCTATTACAGAGTTAATCTAGCAGAAGACTATCGAGTGAAGGCTCCTCCTTCATGGGCATCATCAGAGTTGGCGTAGTGCAGTGTAGATTCCATCTCCAAACCAAACTTGAGCATAGGCACGAGACCTCCTAATCCTTCTAAAGTCAGCATCTCTGAGAAGCAGGAAATCTGCACACCGCCAGATGTGTGCAGGCCATGGTCAGCACCGATGAGCTTTAGTGGAAAAGATAAACAAGGGATCTGGCGATCCTAATATTTGGTTGTGGTTTGCATCCTTAGCACATGAGAAGTAAATAACATTAGTAATATAATAATAATATCCAATTTTAAACACATTCACCGCCACACCATCCATATCCATCCACCAACCATCCATCCCAAACCATCTCCACACCACCACACCATATCTCATCTCACACACTCAGGTCAACAGGCCAACTCCCTCTCGGCCTTGTCTCAACGGCCCGCAGCCCCCAAGGCTCATGACTGGAAAATACCCCAAACCCTGGAGGGAGGAAAGAAGGACTCATCTCCTATCTAGTTTAAGCGAAACCCAGGAAAGGTCCATAGCCGACAAGTCAGCATATGTATCGATCGATCAACCATACACTCTGCAGAGGTTTCACATACCCACAAGATAGCCATCCTTGACGGTACCCCGTCTAGGCAGATTCCGGCCGCTTGCTAGCCTAGAACAATGCCACCCTACCTCTCAGCCCTAGAACATCCCAAGTCTAGTCTGGGATGGCTGATACTGTGAGTCATAGACAGAGCCGGGGCCCTCCGGATGTCAAGAGCTAGGTCCACAAGGCCTCCTAAAGTCTCGAAAGGGTGTGGGGGAAACCACGCACCCCATACCTCCTTGCACACGTTCACCTAGCAGTAGTGGCATAGTTCTACCAAGTAGTCCGACCGTCCCGCACCATATAGGGTGAGTGGGATGTAAAGGATTCTCGGTGAGTCTAAGTACTAGTAAGTCCTTAGGGATTGACCAAGCCAGAATGTCTTCATCAGGGTTTCCATTTTACATGCCACCATAGCACCTCTACCCCGAGCTCCACCTCTCCGAGGTTCACACCCAAGGCCACCTCCAATTACCATTTACCCGCCACAGGTATTCCATATCCAAGTGCCCAGGTAGCACCACATGGCAAGACTTGCCCCAGGCTCGTCGTTATTCCAGCTCGGTCGACACAACCCTCACTCTCCATGCACCCAAGACACACGCAACACGCTCACACACCACCAAGTCCGGCACCCATAGCCAAACCATTCCCAGGGGGTTCACCACCAGCATCACATCCCTGATATAATGTGAAGTGGAGTTAATAATAAGTATAGTGGTGTAATATGCAAGCAAGCAGACAAGTAAGCATATATAAGCGAGCGAATGCGCAAAGCAGGGTGACGTGGTAGAGTGGGTTGCATCAGGGTAATAATGGCTTAGGTAGTAGCATGCATCAAAGTACTAGCAAAGGAATAATTATAAAGCGCTAGCAGTTCTAGATATTATGCAATGTCTAATAGGATTCTCTAAAAGAGGGTGCTGCCATGACACCTGCGATGTAGAGGTAGTAGTGGTACAATTCTCCATTTGTTGGTGTTCCATTAGCGGGGTCACCTCCTCCTATGTTGACTCCATTCCATAGTCCTTGTCATCATCCACGTTCTCTTGGTCCGATCGTCAGCTACTTCGTGAAGCGACACGCAAGGCAAGAGAGCACTCAACACTCGAAAAGATGACAAGACGTAGGAAAATCCAATAACACCAGCGAGGCAATAAGAGATACACGGCTTAGCCCTCTCAGCGGTTGTCCAATTTCCCCAGGCCAAAGAATCACAAGTGGTGGTTTGCTAAGAACAAGCTTAAGTCATGGCCAAGCCGATATGGCTTTACGATAAACGGTTTAAGCCAGAGCTTATCCAGAGCAAACACCACGGCTCACGATCTTTCGATCTGGTGTCATTGACTTGACGGGGATTGGAAGTCGGGCCCCAAGAAAGAAGAATGACGGGGTTTGGCTCTTATAGCCTTATCCCGCAAGTCACAATTGGACATGAGTAGCAAACAAGAACGATAACACTATTGTGACTTGGCTCCAATGTACTTCGGCTCACCCGCTACGGTAGAAAGCGGTAGCGCAAAGAGATTGGACAGCAACAGGTTCTCTCGATCCTCATGACATAATAACGTCGGGAGCCGAGAAGAGAGTTGCTCAGCAAAACAAAAGAAGCGGGGGTTAGCTAGGCACATCCATGTCATGTTCTCAGACACATCTTCGGGAAAGATGGTTTTTAAACAGTCGATCGGGTCAACATGCATGGGTCTGAGGTACGACATAGACCATAGCTTCACTAACAAAAGGGAATAGTCCAGTCTTTGATTCAATCATCACGGGGCAAGACGGGATCGAACAGAGCGGGCTATCGGGGCAACAAGAGCAAGAACGACCAAGAGCAAGGTCCACTTCTTCTAACGCACACGCTATGACAAAGATAGGGCATCGGAAGGAGCGACACTCAAGAACACCAAGTGCGTAAGCCACTCATAGGGTACCCGACCTGGGTGCACTAGCACTGAGATATCTCTCGGATTCAAAGTGGTGCGGTTGTCACCGCAAGAATCAGAGAAACATGATGGTCAAATGGGGTACAAGCATACAAGGGCTTGAGCACGAAGAAGCAACTAAAAGCAAAAGATAGGCATAGCTCCATGGTCATGGCCAGGCGAACTCGTGGCCACAAGCTACACCAATGAGTTGGCATCCATCGTTCCATGATTGTTACCTCCTAGGTCATCTCCCACAGGACTTGGTCATGGAGGGCTCAACACGTGCGGGTGGTATCCGCATCGATGTTAGTATCGACATCGAATCCATCACGACCATGTTCTAGGGCCAAAGACAGGTGCTAACACTCGTGGTACTATGAAGTCAACTAAAAAGTGAGGGGTCGAGTTACACTCAGCATCACGGTTATGGCGAGACGGATCCCGCGATCGTAACGTCCGAACGAGGTACGATCCCTCAACCGTCTCGAAGGCTCGGCACACAGGCAACAACACCAACAACCAGCGATAAGAACCAAACATGACCGAAAGACACAACAAGTTGACATGACTGCGGAGTAGCACATTCCATAGCTAGGTGATGGATAGATCCTTCGTTCCATCGCCGCCTGCTCAGTTTACGCTATGTCAACTTTGTCTGGCGAGTCCTCCTCTTGAGATGGCTGTGAATTCAAGGATGGCTAGGGAACATGATAGGCACAAGGTGGCTTAGGTCATGGCTAGGGTGCCATGGTGGAATTTGGTTCAGCCTGGTCATACGATTGGTGGTGCACACATAGGGTTCGAGCAAAACTAGAACATGGCTGTATACATGCCTCCCAAGTGAGAAAGCGAGGGTCGGTCAGCATAGGTTAGCGAGGGTGGCCTAAGTATCATGGATGTCCTTCGAGAGTTTGGTCACTACCATGGCTAGGCTATTGTGTCCTCAGAGCACGCATGTACATTACGGTTGTGACACCCATAGCCGTTTAACAAGGGTCATGCCAAGCTGATGTCGGCGGTGTGGCGTGTCAAGCAGTGCCGCAGGCTACATGAGTTCAAGTGAAGTGTGCATGAGTGCAGGTGATCGCGGTCATGGGCGACCGGCGGTGGTGCTCCAAGGCTCGCATGGCATCATTGGTGTGCGTGTCCACGCATGTGGCCACATGGCAAGGCTGAGCGGCTGTGGTGGCTCGCTGTCGACACCACGAGGCCTAGAAGGTGCGGGGATGGCTTGGGTGAGCAGCTTGCGACCATGCCCAGCGGTGCTTGACCGAAGAGCCTGAGGGCACGGACACTGTGCGCGCTCGGCTCGCCGTGACACTGCTTGGTGCATGAGCACCAGCGTGGCCAAGGTCGAGCTTTGGGTCTGTGTGTGCGTGCGTCCGAGCGGTGGCCATGGTTGCGAGTGTGGCGGCAAGGTCTGGGGTCACGGAGGTGTAGGGGTCGGCTGAGCTCACCATGGTGAGGCCACGATGGCGGTGCCATGCCGTGGACGTGTGGGCGAGGTGGTGTGTGCGCAGGCGTGGTCATGGCCACGATGAGGTTTGCCGACGGCGTGGCGCCGAGGCAAGGCAGGGCCTTGTCAGGCAATGGCAGTGGCTAGTGTGGGTGCCAGCGCGGTGTGCTAGCGACATGGGCAAGTATTGTGCGGTGCTCTTGGCCAAGAGCTCGAAGGAGCTGGCAACGTGCGTGTGCGTCCATGGTCGTGTGCACATGTTCATGAGTACTCGCGAGTAGACACCAGGACGGGGCTCATGCGGGAGCACGCTGCTGCGGTCATGGGTGACCAGCGGCAGCGGCCCTGTGTCGCCGTGCTTAACGTGCCCATGCGAGTGCGCTATTCATGTGTGTGATGGCGATTGGCCACGCGACGGACATCAGTGGCCTCCGGTGTGGCATCGTGACCCCTGCAAGAAGGCACACCAACACCAAGGCCGAGACAGGCAAGGGTAGCCCACTAATGCAAAAAATAGGGGGCTTGGGCACTTGGAGTTCACCAGTGGGCTTGATGGAGGTAGGCCGCCTGGTGCAGGAAGGGCTTGGTGCGGGCAGATCGTGTCAAGATGGTGGCATTTCCGATCGTGGCCGCGACGTCGTGGTGTCCCGACGAGGCCATGCCCTAGCTCGTGGCAAGGTGGTGGCTGGGCTCGAGGTGAAGGCGTTCCAGGGTTGCTCGATGTTCCTTGGCGTAGGTTGCTAGAAGACGGCAGAAGCAACTTGCCGACATCGAGGACTGGGGTAGGTCTGGCGCAGGGTAACAGCGCTATCATGAGAAAGGAGGCGCCTTTGGCGAGGAAGGGCTCACCAGTGGTTTCGCGGGGGCAAAGGCCGTGATGTTGTCGCTGCCGCGCGGACCTATGTAGAACCACGGTAGGACGAGCAGGCGTGGGCGTGCTGTGGCTTGACGACACGGCCGACGTCGTGTGGCTTCTCACCGTGCAGGAAATCATGGTGTGACTGTTCGGGCTTGGTGGATGGAGGTGGCGCCGGTGGCTCTTGGCTACGGTTTCGGGTGACGCCATCATGGTCGGGGTGCAGGGCGAGGCGAGTGCAGTGGTGAGTTGTGGCCGTGCAGGGAGAACTGCAGCGCTGCTATAGCCGATCGTGGCGTCGTCTCCTGCTTCGGTGGCTTCGGAGGTGCTCCGACGGAGCCTCCTTCTCCCTCTTCCCTCTCCCTTCTCTGGCTCGGTGTGAAGTGGTTTGCCACTAGGTGGTGGCGCAAGGCTAGGAGAGGGCTAGGGCCTCGGTTCTAGGGGTTTTATAGCGGGGCTCATCCATGGAGCTTGGTGAATGGCAGATGGAGATTGAGGGGCGATCGGAGGGCCTCTAGCGAGGCTGGACTAGGGTTCTGGGGCTGCGGCGCGATCATGGGCATTTTGGTACTCCTGAATTTCGCAGACCGTGGCTCGATAAGGAGGGAACTAGGGTGGCAGGTGGTGACATCATCCATGGCCACGGCCGTTGCGCGCCAGGCGAGCGCGAGGCTGGTCGGGGTTCCTGGCGCCATGGATCGGCGACGTGGCAGCCATCCAAGGGGGCGTGTGGGGTTGGTGGCTCGGCACGGACGGTGGGGAGTGGAGCTAGGGCCTGGGATCCTTCCCATGTGCCGGTGCTCTGCTTTTGGGCGCAAAACAGAGGAGAGGGGGGAGTGGTTGGAGGAAGGGGATGACCGGCGGGGTCGTGCTGTCAGCGGCCGTGGGAGGAAGGCGAAGCCGTCCTGGATTAGGCGCGTGGCTAGGCCTTCTTGCTGGGCTAGGCTATGCTACTACATTCGCATGCTGAGCCGACCTGCTGGCTAGGCCATGCGGTCTATGGGTGCAAGCAGCAGGCCGGCAGTGGTGGTTGGCGGGCTAGGCTAGGCAGTGGGGTAGGCTACGGCTGCTGCGCAAGAGCGAGCCGCAAAGAGCTGTGCTAGACCAGCTGTGGGGATGAGCAGGCTAATCAGGCTGATTAGGCTGGGCCACGTGGTTGCTCTTGGCCGAAATGGCCTTTTCCATTTTCTCCTCTTTTCTAAGTCTTTTCTATTTCTACTTTTCCATTCTAACTATACCTTGGGTCTCTATGAGTGTATACATGCGTTGCCAAGCATGAATACATCCTAGTGGGGTCCACTAAGGGTCATTAGGGTTTAGGGAGTCCAATGCCAAGGGTTGGCAACTCACGGGCATTGAGTTGATGAAGATAGTTGGTTGATTATAGAAATTAGGTCAATGGATTCATGAGAGATTCTAGAAGGAGTCAAAAGGATTTGCTACGGACTTGTGCTCTCCAACACAAAACCCTAAACCAAATAAGGAACTCCAGCAAGCTCCTACAAACAACACTATATGTACGCAACAATATATTTATAAATTGTTCTTTGTTTGACCTAGCATCTACATGCTTCATACATTGCAGGAATTTTTTTTAAAAAGTTCATATTTTTGGCTTCTCCAAAAACCCGGTTTGTTACAATCCACCCCCCTTACAAGAATCTCATCCCCAAGATTAAGGTGTCGGTCGGTGATGAGGCGGGGTGCTACCCTCGAAGTCCAAACTTCTGTCATGTTGCTTCTTGATTGGGGTAGTTGTTCCATAGAACCTTGCAAAAGGAATTGTCATCCTTTTGTTTTCTTTGATAACTCAATCCAAATTTGTACGGGGTGTCCAAGGATCTCTAGGGGTTTTGTCTAGTCATATGGCGGTCTTGGTTCATAGCCTGCTAGGTTAGCCAGGGTCCTAGAGTCACATGTAAATAAAATAGCTTCTATAACCTACACTCAGATAATAAAATTTGCAGGAAGCACAAGAAACACAACAACATAAGATCCAGGCAATCAGACAACATTACAACTCCTATATGCATAGTGTTGACTTGAGGCGACTCCTAAGCCTTTGAGTCTCACACATATATCGTTCTAACGTGGGCAATAACGAGGGTATCATTTTCTAGTGGTCAACTTTGTCAAGGCGGGGACAGTCAGTTAGTGGTAGAATTCAAGGTAAAGACGGGGAATCAATTGATAGTAGCTATGACTCCTACTACTGATAGAATGTTTGGCTTCAACACTAGTGTTTGGTACTAATGGTCTTGTCCTAAGGTCAAGTATGGCTCTGATACCAACTGAAACATCCTCAATTTTCCGCGAAGGGAAAATTCCACAGAATGAATTATAATATGATGAAACCAAGAACTGATTCCATCATATTATCATATTTCAGTCGATGTCACAGTCATACATCGTAAGATTACAAGAATACAAGATATTACATCACTGGGGAACACACCTATTACAGAGTTAATCTAGCGGAAGACTATCAAGTGAAGGCTCCTCCTTCATGGGCATCATCAGAGTTGGCGTAGTGCAGCGTAGATTCCATCTCCAAACCAAACTTGAGCGTAGGCACGAGACCTCCTAATCCTTCTAAAGTCAGCATCTCTGAGAAGCAGGAAATCTGCACACCGCCAGATGTGTGCAGGCCATGGTCAGCACCGATGAGCTTTAGTGGAAAAGATAAACAAGGGATCTGTAGCAACACCAACTGCAACCATACCTTTGCCAGTGATCAGCCTGACCATGATGCCATCTTAGGTGATGCGGAGGCCTCTCGATTCCAAGTCCCCACTCTCTAAAGGCATACAACAATCGCCATGGCCAACGGCGTACAAGCCAATCACACTACCAAAGTTCAATGGGAAGACAGACCCCCATCAGTTCATTATGAGTTATGAGGCAGCAGTAGCCTCCACCAGTGGAGATGATGCCGTCCTGGCAAAGTCATTTGTTATTGCTGCCGAAGGTGACGCATTGGCTTGGTATTCCATGCTCAAACTAGGCATGGTCTATTCTTGGGTGAACCTCCGAGACAAGATATTGGCAAACTTCAAGGGGCTAACAGCACAGTCGCTGACTTCCATAGATCTATTCCAGTGCAAGCAAATGCAGGGAGAGACACTACACGACTACTTTCGGAAATTTGTGCAACTAAAGGCGAAGGCACCAGATGTCCTAGACGAGATTGCCATTGAAGCAGCGATCAAAGGCCTCCAAATCGGGCCATTCGCAGCACACCTAGCAAGAAAGAAACCAACTTCCATACAGTAGTTGTATGACAAGTTCAAGAGATACTGCAGATCAGATAATGACCTCTAGAAAAGGCTGGAGGAGCAGGGTCAAAACAGACAGCAAAACAACAGCAAAAACTCCCAGAAAAGCTATACGAACTAGAATGCATCAAATCAGAAACCAGGCCAGGGGAAGTGCTCAGCATCAAGGGTCAACCTTACCCCGAACAAGGGCAACTAGCAGCGCCAGCAGGGCCAGAGACCTAGACCAGGAACCAAGGTTGGCAAGGTTACCAAGGCAAAAACTGGAACAAAAACCACAACCAGAAACAACGCGGGCCATATTGCGATTTTCATGGCGAAAGCGCAGGGCACAAAACCAAAGATTGTCCTAAGACAAAAGAGACACAGGAAAGGATGAAGAACAAATAGACTGCCCAACCTCCGACATAGCAGAGCGCAAGAGAGGTCAACACCACCTACACAAATGGCCACCAGTAGTACTGCCCAATCTACCAAGCGCTAAACGCAAACCAAATACATCCCTCCACACTGGCCTCTGCCTATTACCCAAACTTCCTACCAGCATGGCGGTCAGTGCCTTCGCAGCAGCCTCCGGTAGGTAACTATAGGTCGGAGGCAAGCCTGACCTACATAAACCCAAAACCTCCCCACATAACCTACCTCGAAACAAACCCACCACCTCAAAACCAAATCAGGTTCGAGCCTCCGCCACAACAGCAGCACATGCAGCAACTGCCTCCACCGCCACCTCACAACCAACCACCAACACCAAAAAATGAGCCAAACCCAGAAAACCAAGTCAACCCCACAGACCGCTACCCACAATAGGCATGATACTACCAATCGCTGGAGGATCATCAATGGAGTTTCAAACGAAAAAGCAGAAAAAGGATCACCTCCACCTGGTAAACAACGTAGCAGTCCAAGGCCCAGCAAAATACACAAATTGGTCTAGAGTCCCAATCACCTTCATAGAAGAAGATCTCCAGGTAGAAAGCTACCCTCACACAGACACAATGGTAATCAAGACCAACATAGCAGCATGGGAGATAAGCAGAGTACTGATTGACACTGGCAGTTCAGTAGATATCATCTTCGCAAATACCTTCGACCAAATGAAGCTCAACAGAAATCAACTACAGCCCTCCGAATCCCCTTTGATAGGATTCGGAGGCAAGCAGATACAAGCATTAGGAAAAAACTCACTCCTAGTGTCGTTTGGAACCCAAGCAAATGCTAGAACCAAGTACATAACCTTCGACGTCGTCGATCTGTATTACCCATACAATGCCATCTTGGGCAGAGGATTCATGACTAAATTCAACGCAACCCTGCATATGGCCTACCTGTGCTTGAAAATACCAGCACTCCATGGTATTATCACAGTCTGAGGCAGCCAGAAAGAAGCAAGAAACATAGAAAAAGCAATCTACAGAGCCCAAAGAAACATCAATGCAGTCGAGTCGACAGACAAAGAACTAGAGCCTCTGGATATGCCCAGAGGAAAAACAGATATGATAGGTCAAGAAGAGACAAAGGTGACCCCTCTAGAAAAGGAGTTACCAGATAGAAAAGTAACAATCAGCTCAGAGTTAAGCAAAGCAGAGGAGGAAGACCTCATGGAAACTGTAGTAAAAAACAAAGACATCTTCGCATGGTCAGCCTCTGACCTACAGGGAGTCAGCAGGGACATCATACAGCATGAATTGGATATCAATGAAAACATGAGGCCAAGAAAGCAGAAATAGAGAAAAATGTCAGTGGACAGGATCCTGGCAGCAAAGGCGGAGGTGCAAAGGTTGCTAGATGCAAAAGTCATCAGGGAAGTCAAGTATTTAGAATGGCTTGCAAACGTAGTACTGGTACCAAAGAAGAATGGCAAAATGAGAATATGCATAGATTTCACAGATCTGAATAAAGCTTGCAAAAAAGACCCTTTCCCATTGCCCAGAATAGATGCCTCCGTCGACAAGGCAGCCAGATGCCAGAGGTTTTCTCTCCTCGACTATTTCTCTGGGTATCACCAAATCTGGATGAAAAAAGAAGATGAAGACAAGACAAGTTTCACCACTCCATTCAGGAGATATTGCTACACCAGAATGCCGGAGGGCCTCAAAAATGCCGGAGCAACCTTTGCCAGAATGACAAAGGAAGTTTTGGGCTCACAACTAGATAGAAACATCATAGCCTACGTCGACGACATAGTGGTCATGAGCAAGAACAAGGATGATCACATCTCCAACTTACAGGAGACTTCACCAACCTCAAGACAGCTGGCCTCCGCCTCAACCCAGAAAAATGTATATTTGGAGTTACAAAAGGGAAGATGCTCGGATACATCATAAGCAGCGAAGGCATCAAAGCGAACCCAGACAAAACCAGAGCAATAATGACAATGGCAGAACCCAAAAACAAGAAAGAAGTGCGAAAGCTGATGGGAAGAATAGCAGCGCTCAACAGATTCATCTCAAAATCAGCAGAACGCAGCCTCCCCTTCTTCCAAGCCCTGAGGGGTGGAAACAACTTTGAGTGGGGTTCCAAGCAGTCAGAGGCATTTCATAACTTGAAAGAGTATCTGGCAAACTCACTAGTGGTCTCTGTCCCAGAATTGGACAGCCACCTATTACTATATGTGGCGGCCTCCGACCATGCAGTCAGCGCAGTCTTAGTTCAAGAGCTAGAAAAAGAATCAGGCAAAACTCAAAAGCTAGTTTATTTTATCTCAGAAGCACTGTCCGGAGCCAAGCTAAACTACACTGAGGTAGAAAAAGTTGCCTATGTAGTGCTGATGGCATCAAGAAAACTAAAGCATTATTTCTAAGCCCACGAAATCTCAGTTCCAACATCGCTGCCACTGCAAGACTTGCTCAGAAACAAAGAAGCCTCCGGCAGAATAGGCAAATGGGCTACAGAGCTATCACAGTTTGGTATCTCGTATGTCCCCAAAACAGTAATCAAATCACAAGCACTAGCCAATTTTGTAGCAGATTGGACACCTCCGATAGAGCCCAAGGTACAACCAACCACTCAAGGCAGGATAGCATTCACGGATGGAGCCTAGGGCCAAGCCGGAGCAGGAGCCTTCGCCGTCCTAATGGCAGCCTTCGGTGTCAGACTAAAATACACAGCAAGGCTAGAGTTCAAATCAACAAACAACATAGTAGAATATGAAGGCCTGATCCTAGCGCTCAGTAAAGCAAAGGCCTTAGCGGCAAAAACATTGACAGTCAAAACAGATTCTCAAGTGGTTACTGGCCAAGTAGAGGAAAAATACACAGCAAGAGAGCCAGAACTCATCAAATACCTATCCGTTGTCAGAAATTTGGAGCGGAGATTCAAGAGCTTCACCCTAAAGCACATCCCAAGATCAGAAAATGCAGAGGCAGATGAATTGGCAAAACTTGCGGCAAACAACCTGCCACTACCACCAAACACTTTTTACTAGATCTTGAAGTCTCCGGCAACTACGGAGACATCTAAGGCACCTAAGCCCATACTACACCTGCAAAATGAAGATTGGAGAAAGGCGATAATAGAATTCTTAGAAGGCAAAACAACCAAAGAAGATGAAGCAAAAGCAGCAAGAATACAGGCCAGGGCAAGAAATTACACAATCATAGATGGTGTATTGTACAAGAAAGGAGTAGTCCAGCCTCTCCTCAAATGCATATCACAGAGCAAAGGCATAGAGTTGCTTCAAGAAATACACTCAGGAATTTGCGGGTCGCACATTGGCTCTAGAGCATTATCAGCAAAGGCAATAAGGCAAGGCTTTTATTGGCCAACACACATACAAGACGCAGAGCAGACAGTTAGAACATGCAAAGCATGCCAAACATTCTCTCCCAGGCAGTCAAAACCATCGTCGGAGACCCAACTTATACCTCCGATATGGCCGGTACAAATATGGGTTATGGACCTGGTCGGCCCATTACCACCATCCCAAGGAGGAAATAGATTCACAGTAGTGGCAGTAGAATATTTTACAAGATGGATAGAAGCAAAGCCACTGGCGAAGATAACCTCAGAAATTATCAGAAAATTCTTCTGGCAAAACATCATTTGCAGATTCGGTGTACCGAGGATTCTGACAGTAGACAATGGAAAACAATTTGATTCAGAGAACTTCAAAGAATTCTGCAAAAGCATTGGGACAAAACTAGCCTTTGCCTTAGTATACCACCCAGAGTCCAATGGTGCTGTGGAAAGAGCAAATAGAATAGTGTTTTCAGCAATATAAAAAACATTACTGGGCCTACGCAAAGGAAAATGGGTAGATGAATTACCTAGAGTGATTTGGTCACACAATACATCTATCTCAAGAACAACAGGATTCATACCATTCAAACTGCTTTATGGAGAAGAGGCCATGATGCTAGAAGAAATCAAGCACGAAAGCCTCCGCACAACGAGACAGCTAATGTTGCAAGATGAAGAATATGCAAAAGAAACAATAGAAGCCATAAGACTGGAAGCAGTTGAAAACATTGCAAAATATCAGTCCCAAACCAAGAAGTGGAGAGACTCTCAGGTGGTAAGGAAAGACATAAAACACGGAGACCTCATACTCAGAAGAAAACCCAACACACAACTCGTTGGCAAACTGCAGCCGAAATGGGAAGGCCCATATACAGCAACGGCAGCAGGCCGCCCGGGCTCTTTCCACTTGACCGACAGCGAAGGTGTCATGACAACCCACACCTGGAATATTGATAGCCTCTGTAGATACTACATCTAGGCAATGTACCAAAGGGCAACCTCCGCAAATAATAAGCGGAGGCCCCTCCGTTCATTTACCTTTTAGCTCTTTTTTCTTCAACCCAAAAAATGTAAAAGAGCCTGTACTCTTTTCCTCACAGGGGAACTCCAAGCGGAGGTGAGGTTTTTAATGAGGCAGGCTCAATGTAAAAATCCTCTAGAAGTATAAAGAGGTAATTCCCCAAAAGAACGCTTGAAAAGTTCAAAACCGAAAGCGACCAACTCTGGCGCTGCAATATTCGGTGAACAAAAATAAGCACAGGTCCTTTCAAAGCACCGACCACAGGCATTGGCAATTTAAAACGACCTTTATGGCCAAACAGGCCTTCAACCTTGACAAAGACCTGTCCAGAGTCAGGCATCAAGGCAGAAACCACCTTGGCCAAATAGGCCTTCGACCTTGACAAAGACCTGTCTAGAGTCAGGCATTAAGGCAGAAACCACCTTGGCCAAACTGGCCTTCGACCTTGACAAAGACCTGTCCAAAGTCAAGCATCAAGGCAGAAACCACTTAGGCCAAATAGGCCTCCGACCTTGATAAAGACCTAAAAAAATTTAGGCATCAAGGCCAAAACAACCTTGGCCAAACAGGCCCCCGACCTTGACGAAGACCTGAACAAATTCAGGCATCAAGGCAAAAACAACCTCGGCCAAACAGGCCTCCGACCTTAACAAAAAAAATGACCCCAAGCATCAGGCGCAACACCATTATGGCGCTAAAACCAGGAAGAAGGTCTCCGCCATCGAAAATAGCAAAACGAGGAAAAGGTCTGATGAAACCCTATCACTTAGGCACTAGGCCTATTTACTTCAAAAGATCTCAAAAGACACGAATAATTCAAGCAAGATATAGGCCATTAAAGCCAAGATACATTCCAACAAACAACGTACCAAAAATTTAACAACCAAAAGCCACCACCCCGCTATAAAACGGGTTCCCCCCATGCCCTTAAAACCTCAGTCAACATAAGGCGCAAGGGGGGAAGAAGGCAGAGCACAAGCACAAGCCACAGCAATGGCCATGGAGGCATGGGTCTCCTTAGATATCTAAGTCGGCCGTAGATATTTTACGAAAACTCATAAAGTTGGAGGCACCAGTAGACGGTCGGAGACAGTGGGAAAAGAGACAGGAACTATGGCACGGTGATGAACAGCGTAGGCCTATGGAAGAAGGGGGATATCGCATGAAATCTCATAACATCCCCCTGACGCCGGAGACCAAACCTTCCATCTCCACAAATGAAACATGTCCCATGGGTGTGCAGCATCGGAGGCCCATACCACTTGACAGCTAAAACACCCAGCTAAAGAAATACCAAAAGTCTCCGCCATCTACACAAGCTGCGCCAAACCTCCTATCGGATCACACACTGATTCAGCAAGCCTCGCCAGGCGGACTTCAAGTACGCCTCCGCCGGTCAAAAAACTGCCAACACTTCTACCCCGGCCATCAAGCAAGCACAGAGAAGGAGAGAACATGGGGTGGAGGTCCTGGCCACCACCTCTGTATCGTGCACGTTCGCCCAAGCAAAGGCCCATGGTGTGCAAGCTCAGGACTAGACGAGATATGTAAACAAGCACAACAGACATAAGCCCCCGCACAAACAATCAAGAAAGTGAGCCTGTTTTGTATTCCATAAAACATCAAGTAGCATTCTTACAGGACACAAACTTACAATAAAATCCAAACTATTGTGGCGGAGGTCCGTGCCAAGCAAGCGCGCGAGTAAACCCAGCGCGCTCGTCGTCTATGTCAAACTTAACTGACTCAAACACGTCACGCGCAACGCTGCGGGGAAAGGCCGAACGCCAATACACCCAAAGCCCTCTGCTCACATAAATACCATCATTGTAGAGAGTCAAAGGCGCAACATCTTGCGTAGGCTCCTGATTCGGAACCTGCGCAAGGTTAAAATTTTCCACAAAATCATTCAGAACAAAAAAACTTTATTTACAAGAGTCCAACTGGACTACGATATACAAGTCAAAACAACTAAGTCCTACAAAGAGCCTAGACCTCCGGAGCATCGGCCGCAGCAGAAGTCCCTGGAACGGAGCCCGCATCAACTGTGGGCGGGGACGGCGCCTACGGCCTCTGACCATCACCGCCGCCGATCGTAGCGCCCACTGGAGCGTCAGCGGTGGCAAAGGCGTCGCCCGCGGTCGCCAAACATGGAACTGGCGAAGGCCTACCCGTAAGACTCTTCTGCGCATCCTGTAGCATAGGTTAAAATATCAGTGGCACAGGCAATGGAAGCCTTCGCAGCTTAACAAAAAGCAAGGAGAGAAAAATAGCGGCTACAAAGACTAGAAATACCTTCGCCCTCTTTTCCTCCGCTAGTTTCTGGGTAGCAGGTCTCCCAAACGGAGCCCAAAAGTACCCAATGAAATTTCTCAAGGTTATTCGCAAACCAAGAGAAGTCTAACCAAGCTCCTCCGGACCCGGCAGTGCTCCCTCCGAAATACTTTCAGTATGCGTGCAGCCGCCGCGCACCAAAAGCTTGGCGTAATTCGCTTCTCCTGCCAGCGCCCCATAGTCCGTGCAGCCATTGATCAGATCAGGGAGCTTTGCAAGGTGATGCTTTAGCCAGGAGGCGAGGGCGTAGACGCTGTCTTCTTCCGGAGGTGCGGAGGTTTTGCCTTCGAACTCAGCGACGATGGCCCAATAATGGCCAATGGTTGCAACAAGGACCCCCATAACCGAGTCCAAACGCCTCGTCATCAAAGACAGTTGCTCCCCCACCACAGCTGTGGATTCCTTCTCAGAGGCCAGCTCTCGTCGGAGACCCTTGACCAACTCATTCGCCCTACGGGCCTGCTTGGTGGACAAAGCTTCCGCATCCCGGGCCTTGGCGAGATCGGCCCTCAAAGCCTCCTTTTCTTGTTCCTTCTCCGCTAGAGAAAGGCAGAGAGCTGCAAGGGAGTTGGCAAAACCCCCCTTTTCACCTTCCAGACGCTCGTTCTCCGCCTTGAGCGCTTCAATCGTAGTATCTCGGTCGGAGACCTCGCGAGTGCAGCGCTCTTCCATAACAACGGCCGTGTGATACCCCTATGATCAGAAAGAAGAAGACCAAGGCGATCAGCAATAGAAACAAAAACAAGTCTAAAGGCGAACATACACCAAAAAAGGCAAACCGCCGAAGATGCACCAAGCTCTGGTGTTCTAGATGAACACGGAGAAGTTGGAAGAAATCCATGTCCCTCAGACGCTGTTTGAAGCGATCTGTTCAAAGAAGAACAAACAAACACAAAACAATAAGGTGAGAAAAGCAAATCTCACAATAAATACACCAACTGCCAGAGACCACCTCCGACGTCTCCAAGAACCCCAAGATAGCACTCTTCCCAACCTGAGATAGAAGTGTCAGAGGAGCCTGCATAAAAAAACACAACAACAACTCAGGTCAGAGGGCCAACCAGAAATAGGCAATAACAACAGGCCAAAACACGAGTAAGATAAAAACACTCTATACTCACTCGGACCCGGCGCCATCAGCCCCGGCTGCCCCGGACCAAACCTGACGCTAGCAGCGGCCGCTCGCTCCTCCGGGGTGAGGAGTCCAGCCATGACATCACCTACAAAGCAACAAGTACACGGTATTAGCACTTAGTACAATACATAAACAAATAAACCGGGCGAAGACAGTAAACATAAAAATGTGCGCCAAACAAACTTACTCATAAAAAGCCCAGGCTAGGCCGCCTACCGAGCCCCATGGGCAGAAGTCTCCGCCATATCATGCGGCGAAGGCCCAAAGGGCCGGCTCTCCTCTGCCAGCGGCCTGGCGGGCAGAGGGCTCGAAGAAGACTGAGCCGCCAGGGCCTGCTCAGCAAGCACGGCCTCCAGCTACCCGATGTCTGCCGCTGGCGTGGAGGAAGGCGCAACAACGGTGGGAGACGAAGGAGTGTGCTGCAAGGCAACCTCCGTGCCCTCTTCAGAACTTGAATACAGCCCGCCAAAAATGTCGGGCATAGGATCGGCGGCACTAGCCTCTGGCTGTTCGGCGACACTCGCAGCACCGTGCAAGGAGCACGCCGGAGCAGCGCTGGCCTCCGGACGCCCAGCACTGCTCACAGTGCCGCTCACTGGGCCCATCGGAGCTCTAGGAGAGCCGCAATCCTCGCCGCTCGTGACCAGCATGTCCACAGACGAGATGGAGGAGATCGAAATGTCTTCACTGCCGGCGGAGGCAACGCCAGCACTACTGGCCGAAGACGTGGCCGCCGCGATCACCAGAGCATCGGTCTTCTTCTTCTTCTTCGTAGGCGCCTAAGCAACAACGGCGCCCTTCCTCTTCTTGGACTCGGCCTCTGTCATAACATTCTTTGCGAAGGCCTTCTTCTTCTTCTTATCAATCGAAGCTAGGACCTCGGCGGGAACCTCACGCTCCCGGTAGACAATCCCAAGCTCCTCAAAAACTCGATTGAGCCGTGGCATGGTGCCTGCCACGGCTCTTCGAGACGTGTACTCACACTCAGAAATTTTGCCAACCAACCCAACGGTGGCCTCCTCAACGTCGGCAATGAAGCTATCCTCCATCACCCCCTCCCCCAAAGATCGGCCAAAGTGGAGGAAAGGAATCCCGGCCTCCGGACCAAAAACAGGAACCTTCACCTTTTCTAGCCGAGAGGCCAGGTTGTCTTTGCCCAGGGGCTAGTAGTTGGAGGCCATAATCTCCTCCACCAGGTCGTGGCCCCCGGAGTAGCGGCATGCAGCCGCAAAAGCCCGGTCGCAAGCCTTCCTCGCCAGAGACATTTCCTCTGGCAGATCCACACGCGTATGCGGTGCCATCTCCTCCATTCTTGAAGTCAATGGATACTCCATGACTTCCGCACCATGCTCGGTAGTGCCGTAGACCCCGTAGGTCATCACATAGAACCACTGCTCAAGCCAGCTACGGTCCCACTTGCCCTTCTAGGAAAAAGAAAGCTCCAGGCGGTCTACACCTTGGTTCCTCTTGGACATAAAGGTGCAACGACCGTACTGGTAGGTCACCTCCACCTCCTTGCCCTCCTACACCTCCTTCTTCTTCTTTGGCTGCTTCTGCAGCTTGTAGTACACGCAAAAGGTCTCCACATCTGGCTCGGCACCATAAGAAACACACGCCCAGCAAAATTTGTTGAGCGTAAGGAAGGTCGTAGGGGTCAGATGGTGAACCTGGATGTTGAACGTCTCCAACACCCGACGGAGGAAGGGGACATAAGGAAGGTGGAGGCCGCAGGTGAAAAAGTCCTGAAACACCACCGCATACCCCTCCTCCAGCTTCGAAACGGTTTGGCTGGGCGGAGGGATTTTTACCCTCGAAGAAGGAAAATACGATTCCTTCAACATCTCCGCGACCGCCTTTTCAGTAATGGACGAGGGGTCAAAATCCCATGACTTTATCACCATGTCTCTGGAATCCATAATGATTAGGTCTCTGACGGGCGCCACTAGCTTTTCAAATTCCAACGCGGAGGCGGAGGCAAGCATGCACTCCTCAAAAGCGCGCACTCCAGCTGGAATCCTCCTCCACAATGATCAGGCAAGCATGCACGCCTTCTTCGGACCCTATCACCACCTTCTCGGTGTTAGGGCCACCAGCTGGAGTGTGCGCTTTTGAGGAGTGCATGCTTGCCTCCGCCTCCGCGTTGGAATTTGAAAAGCTAGGCGTCTCTGGGCAGAGGGGGCGGAGGCCACCCCGCTGCAAGGCTAATCAAGTGCCAACGTTACCTACGTGTGTGTGCAGGTAACCAGAGGAAGGCGCTCGTGGATGGCACGGGCGCGCCGGTTTGGCCTCCGCTCATAGGGGCAGAGACCCAAGTAGGAGGATGGCAATACTGGGCGTCGGGGGTCTATGGCCTCGGCGTCCTAGGGGCAGAGACCGATGATGGAGGCCTAAAGGCCCTTCGCCGAATCCAGAGGCCTGATGGGGCGGAGACCGACGGCGGAGGCCCAAAGGCCCATCACTGAATCCTGAAGCCTGATGGGCCGGCTGATCGCGCAGGCCCAGTACCTGAGGGCGGCAAGACAAGATTACCCCCGAGAAGAAAGGTGAGTAGTGGGATATTCCGAGAATGTACTGTAGCAGTTGAAGGGTACTATTGTAAACTCTGTAAAAGTGGTAGTTGAGCCCTATAAATAGGGAACACTTGTAACAGTACGCGAGGTTGGAGGATGAATTAATGAAACCCTACTTTTATGTGCCATTTCCCTACACGTCCACTTGTCGTGCCTGTTTCCCGAGCCTCCGCCTGAGGGCAACGCTTGGTGGGCGGAGGCCTCTACCTCCTCCACACTGTCTAAGACCGCAAGTCTCAACACTCATCCATAGTAATTATGCATAACAACTATCTGCCTTGGTCATCGTTGATAGTGTAATCGAGTTTTGATTCTTTGAGCACCATGACACAAGTGATATTCCAAGAGTTTTCATGTGCCGGAGGTGCTCCTTTTATCCACCTTCCACCCCACTAGTCCAAGTCTGAGTACCACCCCACAAGCTCAAATTGTGCATCTTACTACAAACAATACTATATGTATACACTTCAAATATGTCAAGATCCCCTTCATTGCGACGGTCAAGTGACATTCCTTAGGTGAGGCTTGAAACCTTGCACATATGCATACAATAAACATGATATTCGGTCTATAAGCAGAGAGTAAGCTTCCATCATAGGCCAATATATACACCTTTTGATCAACAGACTCACCATTTTCATTCAAGTCCAAATGCCCATTAGCAGCCATATTGGGTGTTCTTATTGGTTTTGCCTCTTCCATTCCGAACTTGTTGAGCATGTTGTTAATGTTCTTTGCTTGGCTCACAAATATATCACTCTTCAATTGCTTGATTTGAAGACCAATAAAGTAACTCAACTCTCTAATCATAGACATCTTAAATTCTGTTGTCATCATCTTGCCGAACTCTGCACCAAATTCTTGATTGGTTGAGCCAAAGATAATATCATCAACATAAATTTGGCACATAAACAAGTCTTTGCCTATTCTTTAGGTGAAGAGTCTCTATTGAAGAAGGCAGGAGGCAGAGGAGATGTAGCCTTCGCTGCAATACTAGTTGCCACGCTCACAACTGGAACGAGGTTCTTTGCCGAGGGCCGGATACGCTCGGCAAAGAAGCCTTTGCCCTCGGCAAAGGCTTTGCCGAGAGTTGCTCTGGGCAAAGGCTGGTCGGCACAGTACCTCACGGCAAAGGCTACTTTGCCGAGAGCCGCATCTCGGGCTCTCGGCAAAGGATTTGCTGAGGGTTAGCCGGCCATCGGCAAAAATTTTCTCCGTGACGGGGAGAGGTCACGGTAAAGTTGATCTTTGCCGTGAGCCTTAGCAAGCTCTCGGCAAAGAATTTCTGAATTTTTTTCCCAAAAAACTTTGCCGAGCGTCTGTCAGAAGAGCTCTCGGCAAAGAATATTGATAATTTTTTTGACATTTTTTGTGCCAAGAGCTATGGCTCAGCTCTCGGCAAAGGCTTCCTCTTTGCCGAGCGCTATGGTCATGCGCTCGGCAAAGCTAGGATTCTGTGTGTTCCAGAATTCCCAGCTTTGCCGAGGGCATGACCATAGCCCTCGGCAAAGCCACAACCAGTTTTAATTTTTTTTTCTTTTTTGCATTTCCAGTCAACAAATAAACATATATATGACGTCCACATCACAATAAGCACATCCACATATCAATAACCACATCCACATCACATAATTCACATCCACATCACATAGAAGTCTCGAAGTTCGAAGTCACAAACAAATCTCGACACATAGACAACCACAAGTGTAAAGTTCGACAAGCAACATAAACAAGAGGCATAGGAGGCGCCAAACTAGTCACGGCGATGATCCGGGCTAAGAAGGCACTGCGTGCGATCCTGGGGAGTTGACGAGGAGAAGGTTAGGGTCGTTTGACGCCGCCGACTGACGCTACACAAACAAAGAAGATGCAGAACGTGTTAGACAACATAAATAGATAACCAAGCACTACATGTACTTTTTACCACCACCACACCACCACCACCACCACCATGCCACCACCACAACCACACCACTACTACCACCAACAACAACCACACCACCACGCCACCACCTCCACCAACCACGCAGCCACCACCACGACCACGCCACCACCACCACCAACCATGCCGCCACCACCACCCACCACCATCACCACTAGCACTAGGTTTCACTAGGTTTCACTAGGTTTGACATTTAGAGAAACTAAAACATTTGTCATACTCACCAGAGTAGAATCAAGCTGAGGTGGAGGTGTAGGTTGCAGCTGACCGAGCAGGAACTGTGGGACCGTTCCACCTTGGGTCATCGCAACACCCCACACGTAGGAGAGCACCTCTGCCATCTGCCGCTGATCCTCCCCCTTCCTTCGCCTCTAAAGCTACCAGCCTCTATCGCTCGAGCTCTCGCTCGGCCTCCAAAGCTGCTAGCCTCTGCCGCTGCTGCTCCTGCTCGGCCTCCATCGCCTGCAGCTGTGCCTGCAACATTTGACGCCAATGTTTCGAGATTGCGGAGCTAAGGTATGTAAAAGTCAAAGAACTAGGAATGGAAGAGAACACTTACCTGGAGTGTCGACACCACGGTCGAGCGCTGGCGTATGGCCGGCATTGAGCTCGTGCTCGCTGCTCGGATCTAGTGCAGCGGAGGAACAGAGGTCGTGTCGAGGACACCGTCGCCAAGCCAGAACCGCCCGTGCTTCTTGCCTTGCCCCACCCTCATCACGAGCTTTAGATCAAGCCGCTCCTCAGTGGTCAGGTCATAGTCTGGCCCATGGACTGACCTTGCCATCTCTGTGTACGCAGAGATGTGAGGGGCAATGCTGGCATTGGTGAACGACTCGGCAGGGACTTCCAGGGTCCAGTCGGTGGCGGACGTCGCCTTGCCCAAGTGCGACAAGGCATATGCCTTGAGGTGACCACAAGGGCGGCCACCATGTGATGCCGACTGCGAGAAAGACAATAACATTGTTAGAGTTGTTGCAGAATTGAGTGTTAGGTTAGAGAAATGGTTTCGCCTTACCCAAGCTTCTGAGAATTCGGAGAGGTTGTGGCCGCCTTGATGGTGTGGTACTCCTTGCATCAGCAAACGGCGCTCACGTGCTTCATCATGCTCCTTCTTCCAGTCCTAGCTGAGCCACATGTCCACAATCCTCTCCTAGGCATCCGGATGCTGATTGCACTAGTTAGGAATCGCCTACAGGCTATCAAGCAAACGATATATCAGAAGATCAAATTAAGGAAACTTAATCTCAGAAGAAATCAATAGTAATGTTCTATATTTACTGCAAGGTACTCCTCCTTGGTCAGCACCACCTGTCTTGCCTCGTCCTTTTTGATGCTACGCCCTTGGACCTTCGCGTAGTGCCAAATGTGCGCCTGATGACGCACGTCATGAATCATGTTCGTGACACGCTTCTTACAAGAAGCGACCACAACCTGGTATGCCCTGTGCTCCTTGCCCTCCTCGATTCTAAAGAAATCCTGCATAAAGGCGTGAGGTATCAATTACTTATTAGAAGAATGCCCAATGAATACAATGTATCTGTGGCTAAAAGAATACAATGTGTGCCTAAAAGACTTACCGACAGGTCCCTGACGACCCGCTCAGCCTTGTTCCTGTATCTGTGGCCACTACGATCCATGGCATCGACAGCCAATTCGTAGTGGTCGAACTGAGTGGCTGGCTCGAACATGTCCGGGCTCACCTCCACTAGGCTAGGGTAGTGCCCCCTGCACAGACCTCCTAGGATGCCATTCACTTTGCATGCCTTGGCTCTAGTCTCCACAAGTTTCCAGTTCCTACACAAGTGATTACAAAAAGTATTACTTTGTATTTTGATTTTCAACATTTCAAATGAAGAAGTTTCGAGCACATCTTAAGTTATTTACCTATCCCCGTAGGGTGTGATCAGTGGGCGGGCTGCTTCAGGTATTGGTCGACGTGGGAGCTTCGCGGGACCACGCAAGTACACCGTCGACACACCAGAGGAAGTGGATCCCCCTGCAGTCGCCTCATCCCCTAAGGTGGAGGACCCCCCTGCATCCGCATGCTCCATCGTGGTGGCAGGCTCCTCCACGGCCGCAGGCTCCTCCACGGCCAGAGGGGTAGTCGGCTGCGTCCTGCTCAGAACTATCTTCTCCAACTTACAGATCAACTCAGGGGCTCTTTTTCCAAGTCAGCCACCATGTTTCG
Source organism: Miscanthus floridulus (assembly GCF_019320115.1). Lineage (NCBI taxonomy): Eukaryota > Viridiplantae > Streptophyta > Magnoliopsida > Poales > Poaceae > Miscanthus > Miscanthus floridulus. The sequence goes on from NC_089587.1 coordinate 78,722,705, forward strand.
AGATAACTCCTTGGCACAAAGCTGGCGAAAGAAATATCTCAACTCTGCCAGCACGACCCAGACATGCTCAGGGACGAAGCCTTGAACCATCAACGGAAGAAGGTGCTCAATCCATATGTGGAAGTCATGACTCTTCATCCCTAAGACTCGGCCAGTAGATGGGTTGGCCCCCCTCTTAAGATTCACTGCAAACCCATTAGGAAACATTAAGTCCTTGATCCATTGGACTACAACCGTCTTGTGCTTCTTTTCCAAGACGTAATCGCCCCTAGGCCTTCTCCATGTCTTGCCATCTCTTGGTAGTCGCATCTCTAGGTGTGGTCTATTGCATAGCCTTGCTAGGCCTGCTCTAGCCTTAGGGTTGTCCTTTGACTTGTCAGTGTCCATGAGTGTTGCCCAGAGAGCTTTGGCGGCATTCTTCTCAGTGTGCATTACATCAATGTTATGTGGTAGGGCCAGGTGCTCAAAATAGGGAAGCCTCTCCAAGCCCGACTTATGAGTCCACATATGTTGAACACCATACCCCACAAAACCAACTTCGTCTTCCTTGGTGACAAGACCATCTATCTGAGCAAGAACCTCGGCACCAATCATCTTCTGTGGTTCAGGGTCTGTCACTACGACACCTTTCGTAAAGTTCTTAATGTCTTGTCTGAATGCATGGTCAAGAGGGAGGAATTGTCGATGTTTGTCGAACGAGGAAAACTTGCCACCACTCTTCAACCTAATGAACTGCAGAGCTGCCTTGCATATTGGGCATGGGAACTTCCTGTGGACACACCAGGCGCTGAATAGACCATATGCCAGAAAGTCATGCATCGAGTAGTGGTACCAAACGTGCATTGTGAAGTTCCTCTTTGTAGCACGGTCATATGTTAGTACCCCATGATCCCATGCACTAATCAACTCATCAATCAAAGGCTCCATGAACACACCATATGTTTCCCTGGGTGACTTGGAATTATCAGCGATAAGAATATGTTCTGACGTTGAAGAAGGACGCCGGGGGGGGAGATTGAGGGGGATAACGAAGATTGGCCAACAAGTGTATGGGGACACCATCATTCCAAAAGGATTGAACCCATCTGTTGCAAACGCAACACGCACATTACGAGCCTCTAGAGCTTTGTCAGCATAAATGCCATCAAATGTTTGCCATGCTTCACCATCTGATGGATGTACCATCTTGTCAGGATTGTATTAGATGCCATTTTTGTGCCATGTCATCTATTTCGCAGACTCCTCGCTCATGAATAACCGTTGGAGTCTCGGTATGAACGGAAGGTACCGTAGGACTTTCATGGGGATTCCAAGCTGCTTCTTCTGCTCATCACTAGATTCTACCTCCACATACCTAGAGGACTTACACTTTGGACAGTACTTTGCTTCTGCGTGTTCTTTCCTAAAGAGGATGCACCCGTTCTCACTAGTGTGTATCTGCTCATACGGCATCTTAAGAGCTTTGAGGAGCTTCACTGACTCATACATGTTCTTCGGCAGCACGTGATCTGCAGGAAGCAGGGTCCCAAAAACTGCCAGCATACTATCGAAGCAGTCTTGACTCATGTTATGCATGGACTTTAACCCCATTAAGTGTCCAATGGCATCGAGTTGAGAAACATTTGTCTTGTCATGAAGGGGCCTCTTAGCCAACTCCATCATGCGATAGAATGCCCTTGTGGTTTTGTCGGTGTTTCGGACCGGGGGGGTCCTCAACCAACTAGTGAATTTGAACTGCATGCTCCCGATTCCGGATGGTGATGCAAAGAGACACAAGGTTTATACTGGTTCAGGCAGTCAATACCCTACGTCCAGTCTGAGAGATCGATCTTGTATTCCTTGCACCGAAGTGCTCATAGTAGGGGGTTACAAGCTAGGGGAGAGAGGGAGCTAGTCCCAGGTCTCGGTAGGGTGTCGTATGGGCCATCTGAGATGTTGCTCTCAGGCGGCTGTGATGTGTGCGTGTGTTACAATGTGTTCCTCCCCGTCCCCCCTTAAGTGGCCCAAGTCCTCTCCTTTTATAGTTGAAGGGAGGACATGGACAGTACATGTGTTAACTATGCGACGTCATGCCAACAAGGGCGGCATGTCTGAGCCCTGTGGCCTGTTCCTATGGCGGCGTGGTCGTCGGAGTGGTTCGTCCTTGGAGCACTAGGGCGGCGTGGTAGTCCCATCCAATCCTGTGCATCATGGGAGCCCTGGGATTACCTCAGAGTGGGTGTGGTAGAGGACGTGCAAATCACTGTGGACGAACTATGCACGAGGCCGAGGCTTGATCGACGCCGAGGCCACACCACAGTGGGGGGGTCTCAGTGGGCATGAACCCCAAGATAGCCGAGACCTTGGTGTACAGTGCCGAGGCCTCGAGTGGGTGGCTGATCCGATGTGTCGGCTTGGAGGCGGTGATGACCCAGGCCAAGTTGTCTGTGCGATGTTGTTTTCGAGGCGGGGATCGCGGGACACAGTGTAGTGTGGGCGCTGATCGTGGGCACAGCGTCATAACACAGTGGGCGGTAATCCCCGCCGTGCCCTGTCCTAGCCGATATGGCGTTGACGCGACCTCAGGTCCCGTCGGCCATTCTGTGGCATCGAGCCATCGTCCGGCTGAGATTGCGGGAGTAGTTGAAGTATTAATGAGACATGACGTGCTGTCGGGAGGGTCGGCCGAGGCTAGGGGGCGACGGGTCATAGACGAACTGGCCTTGAGCGACGCGGAGAATGAGGCCTCGCACGAGACGGAGATCGGGCTCCTTGCCGAGGCCTTCCATGAGAGGCCTCGCGTGACACGGAAAATGCACCTCCTGCCGAGGCCTTCCGTGGGGAGCCTCGCACGAGACGGAGATCGTGTCCCCTGTCGAGGCCTCTCGTGGAGAGCCTCGCATGAGGCGGAGATTGCGTTAGGACACCAAGACCTCCTGCGCGAGGCTCGAGGCGATGAGGAGGGCTTGGTGGGCCCGGTCGCGGTGGGTGAGGGGCCCATGGCTTACCTTCTGGCTTTGTTTTTTGATGGGACTTAAGCGACCCCTTTGATGTTCGCTTGGGGTACCCTGTTCTAAGGTACCCGATAGTAGCCCCCAAGCCTCTAGGGGAGTGCGTGCACTCTCCCTGAGGGTTTGCCGAGGCTTGGTTTATACCCGCCCCCGTAGGAGTTGGGTTTTGTTTCTCGAGGTTCCGGTGGGTGCGCACGAGCGCACCCGCCGGGTGTAGCCCTCGAGGCCCTGGAGGAGTGGAGTTACTCCTCTAGGGGCTTTTTGTTTTCGTGTTTGAACGAGTAGTTCTTATCGCATTTGCCGAGCCCGTAAGCGCAAGTTCGGGTTGCGGGGGTCTCGGTGAGGCTGCAAAAAAAAGCCCTCTAGCCTCTGCATGGAGCGAGAGGTTTGTCAGGGGTCCCCCTGACTTTGGGTATGACCCTCACGCATCCTTTCACTCAGAAGGAGGGGTGGAATGTGCCAGGCTACCCTCGATGGGCACGAGCGTGGACACTTCCGGTGAGCTGTTATCGGGTGAGTCCGAGTGGAGGCCCATACCCCGTTCACTAGGGGACGGCTAGCGGTCCAGAGACGCACTCCAAGAGTACCAGAGGGTTTCTCTAGTGGGTGCCGAGGCCGTTTGCTGGGCCTCGGTGGCTCGGTGCCTCCCTACGGTGGGATCCCATTCGGATACTTCCCAGCCGGTCTCGGACATGACTTAGGACGCCCCAAGCGACTGTTCGCTCGGGCCTGGGCCATTCGTAGGCTCGCACCGAAGTCGTCCCTGACTCTGTTTCCCTAGGGCGGCTGTCGAAACCTCTTGGAGGCCCAGCCTTTGAACCCCTAGACCGTAATGGGCTCGGTGCCCTTTATCGTGTTTTGTAATGAAACCTCTAGCGTGGGCTTGAACCGTTTGTCTTGGTCTTGGGTGCAAGAGGAGCCCCCGAGCCTCCACCTAGAGCAAGAGGGCGGTCGGGGGTCCCCTGACTTTTTCATCCGACCCTCACATATCCTTTTCGTTCGGACGGAGGGTTTGTTTGCCGAGCCCATTCTGGTCTTGGCAAGGTTGCAGGAAGAGCCCCTAGCCTCTGCGTGGAGCGAGAGGGCCATCGGGAGTTCCCCTGACTTTTTATACACCCCTCGCACATGAGGGTTTGTTTGCCGAGGCCCCTTTTGGGCGCGAGCCCGAGTTGTGGGGTCTCGGCGTATTTGCAGGAAGAGCCCCCTAGCCTCTGCACAGGGTGAGAGGGCCGTTAGGAGCTCCCCTGTCTTTTTGTATGACCCTCACACTTCCTTTTCGCTTGAAAGGAGGGTTTGTTTTGCCGAGCCCCTTTGAGTGCGAGCTGGGGTTGCTGGGTCTCGGCAAGGTTGTAGGAAGAGCCCCCTAGCCTCTGCATAGAACGAGAAGGCCGTCGGGGGTTCCCCTGACTTTTTGTGCGACCCTCACGCTTCCTTTTCGCTCGGAAGGAGGGGTGGAATGTGCCTCGCTACCCTCGGTGGGCACGAGCGGTGGCACTTTCGGTGAGCTGTTATCGGGTAGTCCGAGTGGAGGCCTGTACCCCGTTCGCTAGGGGAGGTCTAGCGGTCTAGATACACACTCCAAGAGTACCAAAGGATTTCTCTAGTGGGTGCCGAGGCCATTCGCTGGGCCTCGTTGGCTCGGTGCCTCCCTACGGTGGGATCCCATTCGAAGACTTTCCTCCAGTCTCGGACATGACTTTGGGCGTCCCAAGCGTTTCGCTTGCTTGGGCCTCGGCCCCATATGGGCACGCCCGCGGTCGTCCCTGACTCTATTATCCTAGGGCAGCTGTCGAAACCCTTTGGGGCCCAGCCTTCGAACCCCTGGATCGTAATAGGTTCAGAGCCTGGTTCCTTCAAATGAAAGGAATAGGCCGCAGGGAATATCTTCCCTATTGGCTCGGCACGGGCGGCGCGCCTTTTGAGGCGGTTTCATGGGGAGTCGAAACAACACCTGTTGCCGTAGTGGCCGAGTGTGACATGGTGGATGGGACATAACTGTCCTCGCATTTAATGCGGGAGACGTGGGCGCGTGGGCTGGCGAAATCGGCTCGTGGTTAACCACGCCGGATCGGGGGGAAAACCTCCCCGATTTCGTCGCCCATTCGTTTCGCCTCCTTCCTGCATAAATACACAAAGAGTCTCGCCCCTCCTCCTCTTACCTTGCCTGCATTAGCACCGCCTCCGTCGAGCCATCGCTAGAGCAGCGGGTGCTAGGAAGAAGAGGAGAGAGGAGCGAGCCTAGGGAGAAAGCGAGAAAAAAGCGAGAGCATGGGGGAGAGAGAAAAAACTCACCGTCGCACTCGATTCCTCCATCGCACCCATGGCCGGCGACATCGTCATTGTTGAGGTGGACCCCTAGGATCCGTCAGATGTCACCGAGGAGATGCTTCAGTCGCTTGTCGATGGTGGACTCCTCTGCCCGGTGACAGACCCCAGCAGGCCGGAGTGGATTGCTCCGTACGGCGAGCCGGAGCCGAGGCCTCACGACGGCTACGTCGTGAGTTTCATCTCCTTTCACGAGCGTGGCCTTGGCGTCCCGGCGCACCGGTTCATGCGGGCGCTCCCACACTACTACGGCGTGGAGCTCCACAACTTCAATCCCAACTCCATCGCTCAGGCGGCTATCTTTGTTGCCGTCTGCGAGGGGTATTTGGGGATTGCTCCCCATTGGGAGTTGTGGCTCCACCTATTCCAAGCGGGGCATACTACCAAGCCGACGGGCAGGTCAGGTAAGAGGAAGGCAACGAGGGCCGGTGGCTACACTCTCCAAGTGCGTCAGGACCGCCTGAGCCTCTACATCCCGGCCCAACTCGTGTCCTCCAATCGCCGGTGGTACACGAGTTGGTTCTACCTCTGCAACAATGACGGAGGACTTCCCCCTACACTAGGCAGATTGTGGGGAGTTGCCTAGAGAGGTGGAAGTATGGCGTCCCAAAGGACGACCAGCCCAAGCTGCAGCTGCTTCTGGAGGGGCTGGCGAGGCTATGGGGCCACGGTCTCACCGTGGCTGTGGTCGTGGCCGCCTTCCACTGCCGGAGGGTGCTGCCGCTGATGGCTCGGCGTCGGCGGCTGTTCGAGATGAAGCCAGGTGAGCCCATTGAGGGCACCTAGATGTCCTCCTCTGCCCTTTCCGATGAGGAAATTCTTCGTCGGGTGGGGGAGACGGTAGAGGCGAAGCTGTGGGGCGGCAACTTGACCCCTATCGCGATGCAGCCATCGCGGGGGTTCCTTTCACTGGTAAGTTGTGTGCCGCTGTAGCCTCCGAGCCTCCTCAATCTCCCCTTACCCCTTGTCTCCTTATGCGTGTCTGTCGTTCCTGCAGGGGATGAGGGACGTGCGCTCCTCTCCTCCACCCGTTCCTGAGGACGCGAGGCGGCGGGCGATCAACCGCGCGCACGCCGATGCGTAGAAAAAATGGAAAGACACCAAGGCGGCGAAATGCACGAAGCAACTCCTCACGCGTGAGGAGCTGGATAAGCGCCGCCGTCAACAAAGGAAGGAGGGTCTCCCGCTGGAGGAATCCTCGTTGACGTCGCTGTTGACGGAGGCCTCGGACGGGGATGACAGGGGCGAGGCGGGGCGAGGTCCCCTAGACCACCTTCCTGACATAGTGGAGGTGGTGCTCGGGGCGCTGGCCAGCAGCCCGGCACTCCCGGGAGGAGGAGGAGAAGCGGACCCGGGGCCGGCGGTTGCCTGCTCTGGGGCCGAGGCCGACATGCCCGAGGCATGGGCGTTGGGCAAACGCGCCATCCGCCCGGTGGGCTCGGTGGCCGTGGTGGAGCGAGTGGCGGTGGAAACGACGCCACCGCCCCCGTAGAGGACCGAAGGGGCGCCGGGGTCCATTGAGGACCGACCGACGCCGATGGATACGGAGGCGACGCCTCTGCCACCGCCTCTGTCGTTGCGGATGAGGTTCGCCGTGGCAAAACGGTTGCCGCCCCGTTCAAGGTTAGTGTATTTTTGGTAGGGTCATAGTGCATTCCATTCGCCTCTTTGGTCTCATGCTGACCTTGTAGGTTATTTTTCCTTAGTCGGAAGTGACCTATGGACGAGCTCCCCTTGGCGCCCCTTAAGGCGCTTAAGGCGAGCCCCGGCTCCTCCGCCCACTAGGTGGCGGAGGCACAAGCCGCTATCCAACGCGGTGCAGTGTCGGCAAGGGTCGACCCACAGGGGTTGGCCGCCCAAGGAGGGGTTGCCGAGGCCCCCGGGGTCTCCAAGGCTGAGGCGACGGAGGCCACGGCGCCCACGACCACCAAGACCACAGTGGCCGCAGTCGGTGTCTCTACGTCTGCCAAAGCCACGATGGCAGATGCCGAAGCCCCCGAGACCATCGAGGCCATAATTGTAGAGGCCGAAGCCCCCAAGATCATCAAGGCCGTTGTGATGGTGGCGAGGCCGTCTGTCCAGGAGGTAGAGATGAAGGCGGCGGAGGCCTCGGTGGCGCCCTTGGTTCAGGGCTCGCCGTTGTTGCGAGAGAGCGCCTGGGAGGCGGAGGTCCATCCAATCTCCTCCGACGATACTTCTCGGGCACGGGAGGTGGTCGACGCCGAGGAGACCGATGTCGTGGAGCAGCCGGCGCCGCTCTTGGACGAGGGAAGCTCGGCCCTCGTGCGGGTGCGACCCGAGCCTCGCGGGTGGGATCACCCACGAGTACTGTGGCAGAGCCGGGACGACCTTGAGGGGGAGCCTCTATTCACCCTCGAGGACGTGGCTGAGGGCGGGCGCTGGAGCACCTTCGAGCAATACTGCCAGCTGGCGGAGCGGTCGCTACGGACGACGCTGTCCATGGTGGCCGATGAACTGCCCGGAGTCACCCAGGTTTGTGTTTTCCTTTCTTGCGCGACGTTGTCCTTTTCTTGTTTTGTTGTAGTCAATGACTCTTGTTCTGCTTCCCTAGGAGCTCGAGACACGGTCGCTTAGGAAGTCGGTCTTTCTCTGGCAGGAGAGGGGCGTCTGGGACCAGCTTCAGCGGCAGAAGGGTCTTCTTGCCGGTGCCAACGAGCTCCTGTCGACGCGGAGCACGGAGGTAGAGGACCTCCGTCTTTGTTGTGCCGACACGAAGGTCGAGGCGGCCACGGCCCAGACGCAGCTCGCCCCTCTGGCGGCGCGGGTGAAGGAGTTGGAGGAGGAGCTCACCCACGCAGTCAGAGATCGGGATGCCTTCAGGGGCCGAGCCATTGAAGCTACGGCCTCGGCAGCGGATCTCGCGGGGCAGCTGGGGGCGGAACAGAGGGCGCACCAGCTGACGAAAGTTGCCTTGGATGAGGCCCTTGCTGCAGCTGAGGCCTCGTGGACCGAGGCTATGGTTTGGAGGTGGACGGTCGAGGGTGAGTTTTAGTCCCCTCATTTTGTTTTCTTTTTCTTATGTTCATTCTCTAATTCCCTTGTGTGATGCAGAGCTGGGGAGTGAAGCTTCCAGGGCGGCCGAGGCTTCTCGGGTCGAGGCCTAGCGGTTGAAGGAGAAGGTCGAGGCCTCTCGGGCCAAGGCCCTGCGCTGGAAGGAGAAAGCCAAGACCTATCAGGTCGAGACTCGACGCTAGGAGCAGAAGGCCAAGGGTGAGTTCCGTGGGCTTCTGTCCCTAACTTAGGTTGTTTTTTCCCTCACTCAGCCTCATTCCATTTTCCTCGATGCAGAGTTGGAGGCGGAGATCACTCGGGCCGCCGAGGCTTCCAGTGCGGTGCAGACGATGCTCGAGACCGAGATCGGGGAGCATGAGGCACTAAAACGTGCTGCCCTTTCCACCTGCGAGGCCTTAGAGGTTGAGGGGGTTCAGTCAGGCAGCTCCCTAGGGAGCCGTCTGATCGCGCTGAGCAACCAGATGCACGAGCGGCTCCGAGGAGCGCTACACACGGGTGTCAAGCGCGCGCTGGCCGTCATCTCTTCTCACTACATCGGCGTCGACCTCCCGGCCATCAGCGATGGGTATGTCCTGCCTGATGATGAGGAGGAGGCGGATGCGGTGGTCATGAAGCTGATGGAGGTGGCGGAAGGCCCTGGCACGGCGCTGGCGACGCTCTTCGAAGAGGAGGTGGTTCCTCCCTTACCATCTGCCGGTGCTGAAGGCCCTGAGCCTTGATCTGTGCCCCGAAGGCTATGTAAAAGTAGAATAGGGGTTATTTTTGCATCGTAACGCTTGTGGCCGTCGAGGCCTTTATTTTTGAAGTATTTGTGTTTCTTAGTTGTTTTTCTTATGTTTCCGAGCCTCGGCCCTCTGTTGCTCCTGATCAGACTTCATTTGCAAAACACCCCCTTAGGGCCTAGGCCATCCCTTGAGCGAGAGGTAGTGAGGGAGTGCCATAGCCCGAAGGCATAGGCCATCTCGCGACTCTACCGGCCTCTTGCTTAGGAAACAGACCTTGGTCCCAGGAGTTTTTACAACTGATTCGTCAGAGCCTGCTAGAGTCTTGGCTTAGGAATTTTTGCGAAAAACAACTGAAGAATGGTGCGTGTGTTTCTTAGTTGTTTTTCTTATGTTTCCGAGCCTCTGCCCTCTGTTGCCCCAAATCGGATTTCATTTGCAAAACACCCCCTTGGGGCCTAAGCCGTCCCTGGAGCGAGAGGTAGTGAGGGAGTGCCATAGCCCGGAGGCGTAGGTCGTCTCGCGACTCTACCGGCCTCTTGCTTAGGAAACAGACCTTGGTCTGAGGAGTTTTTACAACTGATTCGTCAGAGCCTGCTAGAGTCTTGGCGTAGGAATTTTTGCGAAAAACAACTGAAGAATGGTGCGTGGGACCTAGGGGGAAGTCCCCCATCTAGCCCCCAAGGGAGGCTTGGTTCTGCCGAGGCAGAGCTGAGTCTCCCTTGTCGTGTTACTGTACTGCCGAGACCTACGATGGGCTTGGGGGTTTCTTGAAAAATTAGACCAACTAAAGAACGCTCTTTAATTGTATTTCGAGAAATGACATATACAATGCTTGGAAATTTAGGGATAAAAGCGACGTAGCTGTTCTATGTTCCAAGCGTTGGTGAAGACTTTGCCCTTCTTGTTGGCCAGCTTGTAGGTCCTGGGCTTCAGTACTTGGGCGATGATGTACGCTCCTTCACATGGCGAGGTCAGCTTGTGGCGACCCTTGTTGCTCTGTGCTAGCCTCAACACCAGGTCGCCTACCTTCAAGTCTCGACCTCGGACGCGTCGGGCCTGATAGCGCCGTAGGCTCTGCTAGTATTTGGCCGAGTGTAGTAGCGTGACGTCTCGGGCTTCCTCCAGTTGATCAAGGGTGTCCTCTCGGGTGGTGCGGTTACTTTGTTCGTTATATGCTTGTAGCCTCGGGGAACCATATTCCAAGTCGGTGGGGAGGATGGCCTTGGCCCCATAGACCAGGAAGAAAGGCGTGAACCCCGTGGCTCGGCTTGGAGTGTTCCTTAGGCTCTAGATCACCGATGGGAGTTCGGCGAGCCATTTCTTGCCAAACTTTTTCAACCGGTTGTGAATCCTTGGCTTGAGGCCTTGTAGGATCATGCCGTTGGCACGCTCTACTTGGCCGTTGGTCCTTGGGTGTCCTATGGCCGACCAGGGCACACGGATGTGGTGGTCGTCGCAAAATGTCAGGAACTTTTTGCCAGTGAACTGCGTCCCGTTGTCGGTGATGATGGTGTTGGGGACCCCAAACCTGTGGATAATGTCAGTGAAGAACAGCACTGCCTACTCGGATTTGATTCGATTGATCGGGCGAGTCTCGATCCATTTGGAGAACTTGTCGATTGATACCAGTAGATGGGTGTAGCCCCCTAGGGCCTTTTGTAGAGGCCCGACCATGTCGAGTCCCCACACGGCAAACAGCCATGTGATGGGGATGGTTTGCAGGGCCAGGGCCGGGAGATGTGTCTGCCGAGCATAGTACTGGCATCCTTTGCAGGAGCGTACTAGCTTGGTAGCGTCAGCGACTGCCATCGGCCAGTAGAACCCTTGGCGGAAAGCGTTCCCCACGAGCGTCTGAGGCGCCGCATGGTGCCCATAGACGCCTGCGTGCAAGTCCCAAAGCAGGGCTTGGCCCGCCTCGGTAGTGATGCATCGTTGGAGGACACCTGAGGGACTTCGCCTGTACAATTCGTCATTGTAGAGGGCATAGGTCTTGGCTTGGTGCGCAAGCCGTCGTGCTTCGATTCTGTCGTCAAGAAGCTCCCCCCGAACAAGCCAATCGAGGAACGAGATTCGCCAATCCGTGTCCTGGTCAGTCTATGGAGGCTCGGTGTTGACTTCCATGACCTCGGGCTCGGTCGAGGGGGTCTCGGCAGCAGAGGGGGCGTCGAGCTTTGCCTTGGGTCCCACAGGTGGGCCCACCTCTATCGTCGAGGTGTAGTCAATGGAAGGCTTATGGAGGTCTCTGGCGAAGACGTTCGGGGGGACCAGGGCCCGTGCCGAGGCCATCTTTGCCAGCTCATCGGCGGCCTCGTTGTACTTCCGCGCGACGTGATTTAGTTCGAGACCGTCGAACTTGTCTTCTAGGCATCGTACCAACTTGCAGTACGCCTCCATTTTGGGGTCGAGGCAATTTGATTCCTTCATCACTTGATCAATGATGAGCCGCAAGTCACCTCGGACGTCGAGGCGTCGTGCCCCAAGTTCGATGGCGACTTGTAGGCCGTTGATGAGGGCCTCATATTTGGCCACGTTGTTGGAGGCAGCGAAGTGGAGTTGCACCATGTAGCGCATGTGTACTCCGAGGGGCGAGATGAAGAGCAGACCTGCGCCTGCCCCGGTCTTCATCAGGGATCCATCGAAGTACAGGGTCCAGCACTCCGTCTGAATTTGAGCAGGTGGCAATTGGGTGTTTGTCCACTCAGCCACAAAATCAGCCAAGACCTGAGACTTGATCACTTTTCAAGGTGCAAAAGTCAAGGTTTCCCCCATAAGCTCGACGGCCCACTTGGCGACCCTACCTGAGGCTTCCCGGTTATGAATTATCTCTCCCAGGGGGAAAGATGATACCACCATCACTGGGTGAGACTCGAAATAGTGACGCAGTTTGCGCCGGGCCAGGACCACGGCGTAGATATGCTTTTGGATGTGGGGGTAACGTGCTTTGGTCCCGGAGAGCACCTCACTGATGAAATAGATAGGTCGTTGGGTGGGCAGGGCATGCCCCTCTTCCTGCCTCTCTACCACTACGGCAGCGCTGACCACTTGGGTCATTGCAGCAATGTAGAGTAAGAGGGCCTCGTCCCTGGCCGGGGGTACCAGGACGGGAGGATTTGTGAGCAGCGTCTTGAGTCTATCGAGGGCTTCTTCGGCCTCGGGGATCCAAGAAAAATGCTCGGATTTTCTCGAGAGTCGGTACAGAGGCAAGCCTTTTTCACCGAGGCGTGAGATGAAGCGGCTCAGGGCCGCAAGGCATCCCATGACCCTCTGTACTCCCTTGAGGTCTCTGATTGGTCCCATGCTGGTTATGGCCGAGACCTTCTCTGGGTTGGCTTCAATGCCGCGTTCCGAGACTATGAATCCCAAGAGCATGCCTCGGGGGACCCCGAACACACACTTCTCGGGATTGAGCTTGATGCCCTTCTCTCTAAGGCATTTGAAGGTTATCCCCAAGTCGTCGATGAGACCCTCGGCCTTTCTGGTCTTGACCACGATGTCATCTACATAGGCCTCGATGGTCCACCCAATGTTGTCGCTAAAGACCTAGGTCATGCACCGCTGGTACGTGGCACCTGCATTTCTAAGGCCGAAGGGCATCGTCATGTAGTAGTACATGCCGAATGGTGTGATGAAAGAAGTCGCGAGCTGGTCGGACTCTTTCATCTTGATTTGATGGTAACCAGAATACGAATCAAGGAAAGACAGGGTCTCACACCCTGCAGTGGAATCAACGATTTGATCGATTCGGGGTAATGGGAAGGGGACCTTTGGACAGGCTTTGTTCAAACCAGTGTAGTCTACACACATCCTCCATTTCCCATTTCTCTTCTTGACTAACACGGGGTTAGCCAACCACTCTGGGTGGGACACTTCCTTGATGAACCCGACCGCCAAGAGTTTCTATACCTCCTCTCCGATGGCCCTGTGCTTTTCCTCGTCGAAGTGGCGCAGGCGTTGCCTTGCCGGTCTAGACCTGGCCTGGATGTCCAGGGCGTGCTCGGCGACCTCCCTCGGTATGCCCGGCATGTCTGAGGGACTCCATGCGAATATGTCAGCATTCGCACGGAGGAAGTCGATGAGCACGGCTTCCTATTTGATGTCGAGGGTGGCGCTGATCCTCAGCGCTCAGTCATTGGGGTAGGCGGGGTCGACCGGGACGAGTTTGATGGTTTCCGTAGGCTCGAACGCCCCCGCGCGACGTTTGGAGTCAGGCACCTCGCCACTGAGTTGGTCGAGGTGGGCGATGAGGGTCTCGGCCTCCGCAAGAGCCTCGGCGTACTCGATGCACTCAACGTCGCAGTCGTATGCATGTTCATACGTGGACTCAATCGTGATGACACCGCTAGGGCCTGGTATCTTGAGCTTGAGGTAGGTATAGTTGGGTACTGCCATGAACTTGGCGTAGCACGGCCGCCCCAGGATGGCATGGTAGGCTCCCCCGAACCTGACTATCTTGAAGGTAAGGACTTCCTTGCGGTAGTTGGAGGAGGTGCCGAAGCAGACGGGAAGGTCGATGCGCCCGATGGGTCGCGTGCGCTTCCCTAGTATGATGCCGTGGAAGGGGGCGACGCCGCCATGGAGCCTCGACCGGTCGATCTCCAAGAGCTCTAGGGTATTGACGTAGAGGATGTTGAGGCGGCTGCCTCCGTCCATCAACACCTTGGAGAGTCGGGTGTTGCCGATGATCGGGTCAACGACTAGTGGGTACTGCCCGGGATTCGGAACATGGTCAGGGTGGTCATCTCGATCGAAGGTGATCGCCTCCTGAGACTAGTCAAGGTACTGGGGGGTGGCCACCTTGATCGAGAAGACTTCTCAGCGTTCCCTCTTGCGCTGCCACGCCGTAAGGCACGCCGAGGGTCCACCGAAGATCATGAAGGCGTTGCGTACCTCAGGGAACCCACTGTCCTTGTCTTCGTCCCGGTCGCCGGCGTCCTTCTACTTGGCATCATCGTCGGGGAGCCTGAACCTGGCGTAGTAACGTCGCAGCATGGAGCAATCCTCGAGGGCGTGCTTGACCGGGCCTTGGTGATAAGGGCATGGTTTCTTGAGCATGTCGTCGAAAGGCCTAGGGCCTTTGGGGCCTCGGGGATTCTTGCGTTCTACGGCCCTGACCAGATCAGCCTCCAGGACCTCCTGCTTCCCTAGGCGCCCCTTTTTCTTTCTCTTAGGGAGGTGGGAGGCCGAGGCCTCGGGGGCCTCGTCCCTCCGCTTTCCCTTGGAGTCGCTGTCGGGGAAGATGGCTCCGACAGCCTCCTCGCCCGAGGCGAAGTTGGTGGCGATGTCGAGGAGCATAGCAGCGGTGCGCGGCACGTTCCGACTGAACTTCCAAACCAGGTCTCGGCAGGTGGTGCCGGAGAGGAAAGCCTGGACGATCTCTGTGTCGCCGACGCTGGGCAACTCGGTTCACTGTTTGGAGAAGCGCCGGATGAAGTCTCGGAGAGACTCGTCCGGCTTCTGACGACAACTTTTAAGGTCCCAGGAATTCCTAGGGCGCACGTATGTGCCTTGGAAGTTCCCGACGAAGATTCTAACCAAGTCGCGCCAGTCGTGGATTTGTGAGGGAGGAAGGTGCTCGAGCCAGGCTCGCGCTGAGTCTGACAAGAGCAAGGGGAGGTTGTGGATGATGAGCAGGTCATCATCCACGCCACCTAGCTAGCAGGCCAGGCGATAATCGGCAAGCCAGAGTTCAGGGTTGGTCTCACCGCTATATTTCGTGAGATTGGCTGGTTGCCGAAACTGGGCCGAGAAAATGTCACACCCAATTTTGCAAAGCAAAACCAAGTACTCATATATGTGCGCCCAGGATGTCCAAACACACACATATATCACAAATTGCAGTAGTATCAAAGCAAAGTACTTATTACATCGCATATCTCATCATAAAGTTAAATACAAAGTTTGCTCGAAGGCAATATTATTACAGACACAGCGGAAAAACTAGCCCAACTGCCACAGGGACTCCAACTGGTGAACGTCT
Organism: Miscanthus floridulus; assembly: GCF_019320115.1. Classification (NCBI taxonomy): domain Eukaryota; kingdom Viridiplantae; phylum Streptophyta; class Magnoliopsida; order Poales; family Poaceae; genus Miscanthus; species Miscanthus floridulus. Next base: position 78,737,755 of record NC_089587.1, read on the forward strand.
TCCTAGTAGTCCTGGACATCCTCCGGAAACTCTTCATATCCATTATCTGTTACCCATCTGGGATTTTCATTGGATGTAAAGCAAGTGTAAGCTCACCATGCTTAGCAAGTATAACAAAGGGATCTATGAGGCTCAAATAGGCTTGACACTGTTTGACTGCGGTTCGCAATTTTAGTTGATCAATTTTTAGCAACCTGAAATTACTACTTTAATGAACAGTCCCAATTTCCAAGTGGTATTAAAGTATCATCCAACTATGTCTCAATTCCCAACCATCCATCATCCACAGTAACCACTAATCTCGAAGGATCCAGACCGCTCGTATCCGTGAGCACGGCTGTTATAACAGGTTAATTATTTCTGCAGAAATTGTACATCTTTACCCACCAAGCCGTGATTCCCAATGCCGGGGTTCGCGAGACCCACTACACCTCTTCTTAGGAAGTGTGGCAGAGTTTCACTATGAAACCCTTAGCTAGTTGCACTAACAAATCGTAGCTACAAAGGAATGGCACACGTGGGCATCGCATCACGGTGCACACCCTAACAGAAAAAGGAAAGATACCCTCTTACCCCTTACTGGAGCTACAGACGAGCTATTACAAACTAGATAATAGGTTAAAGTCAGAGCCATTTGACACTCGAGGTTGTACGGTCCCTCCTGAGTTGCCACTTCAGGATAAAGTCCTTATGGAGAGGCACTAGAGTACTCAACCCCGTACTCCAGCCCCCTATCTGTTGCTAAAAGGTTCCATTTTATCACATTGCATATAGTCTTTAAATATGTTTAACAATTACTTCATGTTAAGCGCTGCAGCATCTATCCAAAATGCCTACCCAATAAACCCAAGTATCAAGGATATGTGGTACAATGAATCATCTAGGTAAAGTCCTTAAAGGCAATTCAAATTAAACTCATGCATGAATGTAAGTGGTAGTAGTTCATAGGTAACAAGGGGCCTTTGATACACTTGCCTTAACTTGCTTTTCCCCAAAGCAATATGCTCAAAAGCCTGTAGTATTCAACTTTCAATCTTCTGCTTCCAATTCTCAGCTTCTAGTCTTCAGAGAACAGCTTCTTAATCACCACGTAAACCCCACCGATTGACTGAACCATATATCACCACACAAACATCCACACATGGCATACAAACAAGAATATATGAGAATAGTACACCAACCAATAAAATAAGCAAAACGGCGTATCGCTACGAACACACAAACGCAAAAGACGCGCTATATGCGATTCAACGAAAAAGCGACTATCGAAGGATTTACGTTGGAAAGAAAACTATATGCTTTATCTATTTTAATGATCATAAAACATGTATAAGATATCTCAGGGGAATATCTAAAATTGAGTTAAGTCATTTTATACTTGAGTTATTAGATTTAGAAAACTAAGATAAATTAATCATACCTTAATTATAAATATTTTGATATCATTTATGCAAATTAAATTGAAATATAATAACAAATGAGAGTATATATTCAAAACATATATAGCACGTATAAGCCCTTGCATTTATTATTTTTAAAAGGAAAACCAAAATGATGCAAGCATTACATCAGTTTAGGATTTATCAATGGAATAATTAATAATGTATTAAGGAGCGGATGTGCATGTATTATTTAATCAAAATAAACTTTAACTTTTCAAATTAAAAGAACATGTAAGAACATCTACACTATAACTGAATATGACGTGAGTTCAGCTAAACAAATTATAATCAAAACATATATTTAAATTGATATAACCAGTTTAATATTCATTTATTAAGGCCGACGTGGAAAACCTATATTGCTTTTAATTAATTTAGAAAGCTAGTTGCACATTAATCTTAATCAAGTTAATATTTAAGTTCACAATGTATACTCCTAAATCTGAGCTAAAACAAATCATGTTTTATTTATAAATGTTGTCGTATGGATTAATCAAACTTTTAACTTTGCAAAAGTAAAATGCACGTGAGAGCATCTAACTCGAATTTTTGTATATAAGAAAGTGCTTAAACTAACCAAATAGAGTTTAAAACATATTTATATTGCTAGTAATCAAATTAACAATTACTCATAAATGATCGTTACTGTCCTATGTTTCTTTTAATTATTATAAAACCAATTACACTAACATTAATCAAATTAATATATAACTATATATGAAAAAAACAAGTAACATGAAAAACATCGGTACTACTGCGTAGAGCTCGACGTTACGAAACCAACGCCACCGGAACGACTCGAATCGGACTTAAAACGAAGAAATGACGGAGATTAAACGACCGATGGCAAACTTGTAATTAACTGTGTCGTGTACCTTTGGTCGTCTCCATCATCTGGATGTAGCAGAACGCTGTCATAGCCATAGGGGAAACTTTGGCAGGAGATGGAGCAGCTCGGGCTGCCCATGCGCTAGGAGCCTTGTCGACTGCAGGTCACGGCAAGACGTACGTACAGAAGCTCAGGATGTTTGACACTGACCTCACGACCTGAACATAGATGAAGACACATGTTGCCGGCAAATGATGAATAATAAGGGGAGATATGTCTACGTGGAAGATGTCCAGCGTCTAGCATGGCTTGCTTCTTCATAGCCGGCTATCCAGTGTACGAACTCGTCATTTCTTCTATCTTCATGTAGTACGCTGGAGCTTGGAACAGCAAAACAGACAGGAGACAAGCAGGATCAGCTGACGCACAGCTACGGAATCATCGGCCAACACACTGTGGATGGGCATGCATGTCGCAGTAGGTGCACTGCGTTAGCAAAAGAGCAGCGTTTTGTTGGTCAGACAACGATCTCGAGAAGATGATCACGACTGGCAACAGGAGCACAACCGGCTGGTGAACCGGCGGTTCGGTCCATCTTGGAGATTGACCACGCACGGCACTTAAACACGAATGATGGTGTAGAAGACGAAGAGAGCAACCACGCGGTGGTAGTGGACTTACTTGTTGCCTAGGAGAGTATGGCCCGGCTGGGCAGCGCGGCGGCGACGGCGACGGGGAGAGGAGGAGAAAAATCTAATTTACTATACGAGAGATTTCCCAAACTAGGGGCTCTTCATACGGTAGTTTTGGTGTGCTTAGTCCAAGGGGTTGGTACATATATATATAGGGCGGAGAACTCCCCACATCTACATCGACTAGCAACATGGTACTAATTGATGTTGCACCCTCCACCTTTACTAATAGGCCTAATTAATTATTAAAGCCCATTAGTAAATAAAGACATGGACCTTTGGGCATGAGGAGATCTGAGATATTTCATTATTTTCGGAATTAATTAATTTCATGGATAAAATAATTCTAGAAAAGCCCAGAATTGAATTTTAAGCCACGAAAAATACTCCGAAGGCTCCGAAAATTTAGGGAAAATTCTCAGAGATAATTTAGAACAAGACGAACCCAAATAAAGTATTTAGAGCTCATGAAAAGATATTTTGGAGCATTTAAAAATTAGATTATGCTCACAAACAAGTGAGAACAAGTTCCGGAAAAAGCCAAAGAAATTCCCGAGGTATCCATGGAGATAGGTTGATGAATAGTGAGCAGGAAGGAGTGATTTGGACGTCATGGAAAAGATTTTAGGATACTTCTCAAGCAAATATTAAGTCGGAAAACAAGGAATTTGATCGGTGAGAAAGACTAAGAATTACTGGAGAAAGAAGATCGACTTACTAAATGCATTTTTAAAATCTTTTCTCACAACATGAAATAAATCAACAACCAAGCATCACATCAAGCAATAGCTCGTCAAATTAATTTGGAAAAGCTTGAAAATTCACATTTTTCCTATAACTAAGTTCACGCTAGTTCAAACTAAGATTGGTAAATTTTATCCAAATATCAAAACATTTATTTTAATTAGTGTTTTCTATGCACAACCCAAAATTAGAAATTTTGGGGTGTGACAATTCTACCCCACTTAACAGGAATCTCGTCCCGAGATTCGAAGAGACTAGAGAGAAAGATAGGACGGATCTTCATGCCTTGTTGCTTGAGATACTCAGGACTTGTTGTTATTGACAGGAGACGCTACCCCACTTAACAAGGGCTTTACTTGACTTTGGAACTTCATCTTCAGGGTCTTTGTTGGATCACAACATTGAGAGGGCATGCAAGCAACACAACAAGCAAGACAACACGCAGCACCACATCGACACTACATGTGCTTCTATAGAAATGGCGGTCATCCTAAGGAGTGGATTATAGATGATGAAAGGCAATCGTAAATTTGAACAAGACAGGGTCAGAAAAGTTTTAGTAAAACAACATAGACAAAACTTCAAGAACATAAGAAGTTAATAGCTCAAAGAAAGCTATCAAGGAGGAGACAATAAGACAAGGATGAGAAATAGCAAATCAATGATCCAAGGAGATAGAAAATTAGTTTTATAACAAAGTAAGTTTTACAAATCGACCAGTGCTAACTAGGCTTGCGTCCTACAGTCAGCATTGCTCTGATACCAATTTGTCGCACCCAATTTTGCAAAGCAAAACCAAGTACTCATATATGTGCGCCCAGGATGTCCAAACACACACATATATCACAAATTGTAGTAGTATCAAAGCAAAGTACTTATTACATCGCATATCTCATCATAAAGTTAAATACAAAGTTTGCTCGAAGGCAATATTATTACAGACACAGCGGAAAAACTAGCCCAACTGCCACAGGGACTCCAACTGGTGAACGTCTTCCTAGTAGTCCTGGACATCCTCCGGAAACTCTTCATATCCATTATCTGTTACCCATCCGGGATTTTCATTGGATGTAAAGCAAGTGTAAGCTCACCATGCTTAGCAAGTATAACAAAGGGATCTATGAGGCTCAAATAGGCTTGACACTGTTTGACTGCGGTTCGCAATTTTAGTTGATCAATTTTTAGCAACCTGAAATTACTACTTTAATGAACAGTCCCAATTCCCAAGTGGTATTAAAGTATCATCCAACTATGTCTCAATTCCCAACCATCCATCATCCACAGTAACCACTAATCTCGAAGGATCCAGACCGCTCGTATCCGTGAGCACGGCTGTTATAACAGGTTAATTATTTCTGCAGAAATTGTACATCTTTACCCACCAAGCCGTGACTCCCAATGCCGGGGTTCGCGAGACCCACTACACCTCTTCCTAGGAAGTGTGGCAGAGTTTCACTATGAAACCCTTAGCTAGTTGCACTAACAAATCGTAGCTACAAAGGAATGGCACACGTGGGCATCGCATCACGGTGCACACCCTAACAGAAAAAGGAAAGATACCCTCTTACCCCTTACTGGAGCTACAGACGAGCTAGTACAAACTAGATAATAGGTTAAAGTCAGAGCCATTTGACACTCGGGGTTGTACGGTCCCTCCTGGGTTGCCGCTTCAGGATAAAGTCCTTATGGAGAGGCACTAGAGTACTCAACCCCGTACTCCAGCCCCCTATCTGTTGCTAAAAGGTTCCATTTTATCACATTGCATATAGTCTTTAAATATGTTTAACAATTACTTCATGTTAAGCGCTGCAGCATCTATCCAAAATGCCTACCCAATAAATCCAGGTATCAAGGATATGTGGTACAATGAATCATCTAGGTAAAGTCCTTAAAGGCAATTCAAATTAAACTCATGCATGAATGTAAGTGGTAGTAGTTCATAGGTAACAAGGGGCCTTTGATACACTTGCCTTAACTTGCTTTTCCCCCAAAGCAATATGCTCAAAAGCCTGTAGTATTCAACTTTCAATCTTCTGCTTCCAATTCTCAGCTTCTAGTCTTCAGAGAACAGCTTCTTAATCACCACGTAAACCTCACCGATTGACTGAACCATATATCACCACACAAACATCCACACATGGCATACAAACAAGAATATATGAGAACAGTACACCAACCAATAAAATAAGCAAAACGGCGTATCGCTACGAACACACAAACGCAAAAGACGCGCTATATGCGATTCAACGAAAAAGCGACTATCGAAGGATTTACGTTGGAAAGAAAACTATATGCTTTATCTATTTTAATGATCATAAAACATGTATAAGATATCTCAGGGGAATATCTAAAATTGAGTTAAGTCATTTTATACTTGAGTTATTAGATTTAGAAAACTAAGATAAATTAATCATACCTTAATTATAAATATTTTGATATCATTTATGCAAATTAAATTGAAATATAATAACAAATGAGAGTATATATTCAAAACATATATAGCACGTATAAGCCCTTGCATTTATTATTTTTAAAAGGAAAACCAAAATGATGCAAGCATTACATCAGTTTAGGATTTATCAATGGAATAATTAATAATGTATTAAGGAGCGGATATGCATGTATTATTTAATCAAAATAAACTTTAACTTTTCAAATTAAAAGAACACGTAAGAACATCTACACTATAACTGAATATGACGTGAGTTCAGCTAAACAAATTATAATCAAAACATATATTTAAATTGATATAACCAGTTTAATATTCATTTATTAAGGCCGACGTGGAAAACCTATATTGCTTTTAATTAATTTAGAAAGCTAGTTGCACATTAATCTTAATCAAGTTAATATTTAAGTTCACAATGTATACTCCTAAATCTGAGCTAAAACAAATCATGTTTTATTTATAAATGTTGTCGTATGGATTAATCAAACTTTTAACTTTGCAAAAGTAAAATGCACGTGAGAGCATCTAACTCGAATTTTTGTATATAAGAAAGTGCTTAAACTAACCAAATAGAGTTTAAAACATATTTATATTGCTAGTAATCAAATTAACAATTACTCATAAATGATCGTTACTGTCCTATGTTTCTTTTAATTATTATAAAACCAATTACACTAACATTAATCAAATTAATATATAACTATATATGAAATAAACAAGTAACATGAAAAACATCGGTACTACTGCGTAGAGCTCGACGTTACGAAACCAACGCCACCGGAACGACTCGAATCGGACTTAAAACGAAGAAATGACGGAGATTAAACGACCGATGGCAAACTTGTAATTAACTGTGTCGTGTACCTTTGGTCGTCTCCATCATCTGGATGTAGCAGAACGCTGTCATAGCCATAGGGGAAACTTTGGCAGGAGATGGAGCAGCTCGGGCTGCCCATGCGCTAGGAGCCTTGTCGACTGCAGGTCACGGCAAGACGTACGTACAGAAGCTCAGGATGTTTGACACTGACCTCACGACCTGAACATAGATGAAGACACATGTTGCCGGCAAATGATGAATAATAAGGGGAGATATGTCTACGTGGAAGATGTCCAGCGTCTAGCATGGCTTGCTTCTGTTGGAGTTGTTCCAAATTCACTCCAAGATATAAGCCATGCTTCTGACGAAGCGAAGCGGAGGCCCGTCGCCGGAGGCTTGGGCCGGAGCGTAGCGGAGTCTGAAGCTGGCCCATCAGGTCTCGCCCCTGTGCTCGGGGGGTGCGGGGGGCGGAGCCCCCGCGGTACGGTACGGTATATACACCCTTGCTAGGGTTTTGTGGAGACTTGATTCTCTTGTAAGCCGCCATAGGCGTGTAACCCAAAACTCTTGAGATAGTGAGATTGTTGCTGGCTGGTGCCCGTGGTTTTTCCCCTTCACATCGGAGGGGTTTTCCACGTTAAATCGTGTGTCTCCTCTGTGGCTTGATTCTTTACTTCTTATTCCTATACGTCGTTCATAACAAGTGGTACCAGAGCTTTGGTTGCTGTTAGGGTTCATGACGACGTCGATGAAGTTCGATCTTCCGCTGCTGAACTACGACACGCGGTTCTCGCTATGGCAAGTCAAGATGCGGGGGATTCTGGCGCAGACTCATGACTATGATGAGGCGCTGGATAGTTTCGGAAAGAGGAAGGCCGAGTGGACTCCAGAAGAGATCCGCAAGGATCAGAAGGCGCTCGCCCTAATTCAGTTGCATCTTCATAATGATATTTTGCAGGAGTGTCTGAAAGAGAAAACTGCTGCAGAACTATGGCTGAAACTGGAATCGATCTGTATGTCCAAGGATCTAACCAGTAAGATGCAGATGAAGATGAAGCTGTTCACCCTGAAGATGAAGGAGGAGGATTCAGTGATGAGCCACATCGCTGAATTCAAGAAGATCGTCGCCGACCTAGTGTCGATGGAGGTGAAGTATGATGATGAGGACTTAGGTCTTTTACTGCTATGTTCTTTGCCAAATTCGTATGCAAATTTTCGTGACACCATACTTTTGAGCCGTGATGAACTAACCCTAAAGGAAGTTTATGAGGCTCTCCAGTCTAGGGAGAAGATGAGAGGCATGGTGCAGAATGATGGGACGTCGTCCTCCAAGGGCGATGCTTTGCATGTGAGAGGCAGAACTGAAAATAGATCCTCAACTGATGGCAATGATGGTAGAAAGAACTACGAAAGGAGAGGCCGTTCAAAGTTCAAGCCGCATGGTAATAAAAAGTTCTGTGTTTATTGCAAGCTGACAAATCATAATGTCGAGGATTGCAGAAAAGTACAGAATAAGGAGAAGAGGAAACAAAAGTCGGCTGGTAAGGTCTCTGTTGCTGCTGCTGCGTCTGATGATGATTCTGGAGATTGTCTGGTAGTATTTGCTGGTTGTGTTGCTGGTCATGATGAATGGATTCTCGATTCCGCATGTTCATTTCATATTTGCACTAACAGAAATTGGTTTAGCTCATATAAGCCTGTGCAGAAAGGGGATGTTGTGCGGATGGGAGATGATAACCCGTGTGACATTGTGGGGATTGGATCAGTTCAGATCAAGACTGATGATGGCATGACACGCACGCTGAAAAACGTCAGGTATATACCAGGGATGTCCAGAAATCTTATCTCATTGAGCACGCTTGATGCAGAAGGTTACAAATATTCCGGTTCAGATGGCGTTCTGAAGGTATCAAAAGGTTCTCTTGTTTGCTTGAAAGGTGATCTTAATTCTGCAAAGTTATATGTTCTTAGAGGGTGTACCTTACCTGGTTCTGATTCCGCTGTTGCTGCTGTTACTAATGATGAACCTAGTAAAACTAACCTTTGGCATATGCGTTTGGGACATATGAGTCACCATGGTATGGCAGAATTGATGAAGAGAAACCTACTGGATGGCTGCACTTCGAGTAAAATAAAGTTTTGTGAGCATTGTATTTTCGGGAAGCATAAAAGGGTATATTTCAACACTTCTGTTCACACCACTAAAGGTACTCTTGATTATGTTCATGCTGATTTATGGGGTCCTTCCCGTAAGTCCTCACTTGGTGGTGCTCGTTACATGCTTACAATTATTGATGATTACTCTAGAAGGGTTTGGCCTTATTTTCTGAAACAGAAAGATGATACTTTTGCTGCTTTTAAGGATTGGAAAGTAATGATAGAAAGGCAAACTGAAAGGAAGGTAAAATTGCTTCGTACTGATAATGGTGGAGAATTTTGTTCGCGTGAATTTAATGATTATTGCAGATCGGAAGGCATTGTTAGGCATCACACCATACCCCATACTCCACAACAGAATGGTGTGGCCGAACGCATGAACAGAACCATCATATCTAAGGCCCGTTGCATGCTGTCTAATGCCAGGATGAGCAAGCATTTTTGGGTTGAAGCTGCTAATACTGCCTGTTACTTGATAAACAGGTCGCCTTCTATTCCACTAAATAAAAGAACTCCCATTGAGGTATGGTCTGGTACGCCTGCTGATTATTCACAGTTGAAAGTTTTTGGATGCACTGCTTATGCTCATATTGATAATGGAAAATTAGAGCCTAGAGCTGTTAAGTGTCTTTTCCTTGGTTATAGTTCGGGAGTCAAAGGCTATAAATTATGGAATCCTGAAACAGGAAAGACTTTTATGAGCAGGAGTGTTGTTTTCAATGAATCTGTGATGTTTACTGACAGTTTGCACTCAGATCATGTTCCAGAAAAAGAGCTGCAGCGTATGCGCATGCAGGTGGAGCATGTTGATGATGATACAGGTGTGCAGGTGGAGCCTGTTGATGAGCATGGTGACCATGATAATGATGTTGCTGAGGATGATGCTCATGATGATGTTCAGCAAACTCCTCCTATTTTGCAGTTAGAGGAGGATTTACCTATTGCTCAACGCAAGTCAAAAAGGACAATTGCACCTCCTAAACGTCTTATTGAAGAGTGTAATTTGTCTTACTATGCTTTGAGTTGTGCTGAACAGGTGGAGAATGTTCATAAGCCAGCAACCTATAAAGAAGCTATTCGTTGTGGTGATACTGAGAATTGGATTTCTGCTATGCATGAGGAGATGCAGTCTCTTGAGAAGAACAGTACATGGGAGATTGTACCTTTGCCTAAGAATAAGAAGACCATCAGTTGCAAATGGATCTTCAAGAGAAAGGAGGGTTTATCTCCAAGCGAGCCTCCAAAGTATAAGGCAAGGTTAGTTGCTAAAGGCTACAGTCAAATTCCGGGTGTTGACTACAATGATGTGTTCTCTCCAGTGGTAAAACACAGTTCAATTCGTACTTTCCTTAGTATTGTTGCTTCACATGATCTTGAGCTTGAGCAGTTAGATGTGAAGACTGCGTTTTTGCATGGAGAGCTTGAGGAGGACATATACATGGACCAACCAGAAGGGTTCATAGTGCCTGGCAAGGAAAAATATATGTGCAAGTTGAAGAGATCCTTGTATGGTTTGAAACAGTCCCCTCATCAGTGGAACAAGAGGTTTGATTCATTTATGTTAGCACACAGTTTTAAAAGATCTAAGTATGATAGCTGTGTTTACATCAAGCATGTTAATGGATCACCTATATATTTGCTGTTATATGTTGATGATATGCTGATTGCTGCCAAGAGTAAGATTGAAATCACTAAGTTAAAGAAGCTATTGAGTAGTGAGTTTGATATGAAAGACCTTGGTAGTGCTAAGAAAATTCTTGGTATGGAAATTAGTAGAGACAGAAAATCTGGTTTGCTATTTCTTAGTCAACAAAATTATATCAAGAAAGTTCTTCAGCGTTTCAACATGCAAAATGCTAAGGCTGTTAGTACCCCTATTGCACCTCACTTTAAGTTGTCAGCTGCTCAGTGTCCTAGTACAGATGCAGAGATTAAATACATGTCAAGGATTTCTTATTCTAGTGCTGTTGGGTCTTTGATGTATGCCATGGTTTGCTCTCGTCCAGATTTGTCATATGCTATGAGTCTTGTTAGTAGATATATGTCTAATCCTGGCAAAGAACATTGGAGGACAGTTCAGTGGATTTTCAGGTACCTCAGAGGCACAGCAGATTCCTGTTTAAAGTTTGGAAGAACTGATAAGGGTCTTATTGGCTATGTGGATTCTGATTATGCTGCTGATCTGGACAGGCGAAGATCACTTACAGGTTATGTGTTTACTGTTGACAGTTGTGCTGTGAGTTGGAGGGCTACTTTACAGTCAGTTGTTGCGTTGTCTACTACTGAAGCAGAATATATGGCTATTTGTGAAGCGTGCAAAGAATTAATTTGGCTGAAAGGTTTGTACGCTGAGCTTTGTGGAGTTGAATCTTGCATAAGTTTGCACTGTGACAGTCAAAGTGCAATTTACCTCACTAAAGATCAGATGTTCCATGAGAGAACTAAGCACATAGATATCAAGTATCATTTTGTGCGTGATGTGATTGAAGAAGGTAAGCTGAAGGTATGCAAGATTAGTACTCATGATAATCCTGCTGATATGATGACAAAGCCTATTCCTGTTGCTAAGTTTGAGCTGTGCTCAAGCTTAGTTGGTTTAATTGGATAGTCCAAGAGACTATTGTTGACACCAGTGGTTTTCTATCTTTGTTATGTTCAGGATGAAGGGTTGATTTATGATACAAGATGAATTTGTCTCAAGGTGGAGTTTGTTGGAGTTGTTCCAAATTCACTCCAAGATATAGGCCATGCTTCTGACGAAGCGAAGCGGAGGCCCGTCGCCGGAGGCTTGGGCCGGAGCGTAGCGGAGTCTGAAGCTGGCCCATCAGGTCTCGCCCCTGTGCTCGGGGGGTGCGGGGGGCGGAGCCCCCGCGGTACGGTACGGTATATACACCCTTGCTAGGGTTTTGTGGAGACTTGATTCTCTTGTAAGCCGCCATAGGCGTGTAACCCAAAACTCTTGAGATAGTGAGATTGTTGCTGGCTGGTGCCCGTGGTTTTTCCCCTTCACATCGGAGGGGTTTTCCACGTTAAATCGTGTGTCTCCTCTGTGGCTTGATTCTTTACTTCTTATTCCTATACGTCGTTCATAACAGCTTCTTCATAGCCGGCTATCCAGTGTACGAACTCGTCATTTCTTCTATCTTCATGTAGTACGCTGGAGCTTGGAACAGCAAAACAGACAGGAGACAAGCAGGATCAGCTGACGCACAGCTACGGAATCATCGGCCAACACACTGTGGATGGGCATGCATGTCGCAGTAGGTGCACTGCGTTAGCAAAAGAGCAGCGTTTTGTTGGTCAGACAACGATCTCGAGAAGATGATCACGACTGGCAACAGGAGCACAACCGGCTGGTGAACCGGCGGTTCGGTCCATCTTGGAGATTGACCACGCACGGCACTTAAACACGAATGATGGTGTAGAAGACGAAGAGAGCAACCACGCGGTGGTAGTGGACTTACTTGTTGCCTAGGAGAGTATGGCCCGGCTGGGCAGCGCGGCGGCGACGGCGACGGGGAGAGGAGGAGAAAAATCTAATTTACTATACGAGAGATTTCCCAAACTAGGGGCTCTTCATACGGTAGTTTTGGTGTGCTTAGTCCAAGGGGTTGGTACATATATATATAGGGCGGAGAACTCCCCACATCTACATCGACTAGCAACATGGTACTAATTGATGTTGCACCCTCCACCTTTACTAATAGGCCTAATTAATTATTAAAGCCCATTAGTAAATAAAGACATGGACCTTTGGGCATGAGGAGATCTGAGATATTTCATTATTTTCGGAATTAATTAATTTCATGGATAAAATAATTCTAGAAAAGCCTAGAATTGAATTTTAAGCCACGAAAAATACTCCGAAGGCTCCGAAAATTCAGGGAAAATTCTCAGAGATAATTTAGAACAAGACGAACCCAAATAAAGTATTTAGAGCTCATGAAAAGATATTTTGGAGCATTTAAAAATTAGATTATGCTCACAAACAAGTGAGAACAAGTTCCGGAAAAAGCCAAAGAAATTCCCGAGGTATCCATGGAGATAGGTTGATGAATAGTGAGCAGGAAGGAGTGATTTGGACGTCATGGAAAAGATTTTAGGATACTTCTCAAGCAAATATTAAGTCGGAAAACAAGGAATTTGATCGGTGAGAAAGACTAAGAATTACTGGAGAAAGAAGATCGACTTACTAAACGCATTTTTAAAATCTTTTCTCACAACATGAAATAAATCAACAACCAAGCATCACATCAAGCAATAGCTCGTCAAATTAATTTGGAAAAGCTTGAAAATTCACATTTTTCCTATAACTAAGTTCACGCTAGTTCAAACTAAGATTGGTAAATTTTATCCAAATATCAAAACATTTATTTTAATTAGTGTTTTCTATGCACAACCCAAAATTAGAAATTTTGGGGTGTGACAGAAAAGGGCAGCGCGGATGGCCCTGCTGAAGACCCGAGGGCCTGGCGGTTCAGGAGAAGGACCATGGTCCTCCTCGCTGTCGTAGCGACCGCCTCGGTGTGGGTGGTAGCCCCGAGCGAGCCCCTCATTGTCATGCCGTCGTCACCTGCTGACCACCTCATGGTCTCCCTGCACCTCGCGTCGATTGCCGAGGCGGTCCAGAAGCACAGGGACCCTATGGGCTATCGGCGCACGAGCAGGTTCGGGACGAGCTGAGGCTTCCCTGTCCTGCCGAGGCGGTGCCGCGGGCAGGTTCGAGATGCCCCCATGCCGTCGGGAGGCAGAACTCTCGGCCTGCTAAACCGCGGCGGTCTCTAGGAGATCCCGGAGCTCACCACGGACCCACCGCCCCTCCGTGGTAGAAGGCTCGGGCATTGCGTGGACCAGCATTGCCGCAGCCACGACGTTCTGGCTAGCACGATTGAAGACTGGGGGTTGCTCACTCCCTTCGTCGTCATGGATGCGGTGGTGCACATCGCGAGCCCTCCGTTGGGCTCCCCCGCCTTCACCGCGACCTCGCTGTTCCTGTTCGGGAGTATCTTGAAGCTGCTGCAGAAGAAGTTGGTCTTGTTCGACCTTGGCCTGGAGCTCACGGAGTTGTTCCAGATCTAGGCGTTGAGGTCGCGCAATGGCGGGGACCTCGTTTGGTGCGGCCGGCAGGACAATGCGTGGAGGTGTGGCGGCGCCTGTCCCTGGGTGAAGCGGGGAATGGCTACCTGCCCCATCATCCTCCTCGCCTGCTCTCGGCATCCCGAGCCCGACATGAAAACACTCGCGAGTGGGGTCGTAGGTACCCTCGTCGTCGGAGTCAGAGTAGCCGAAGCAGTAGTCGCTCGCGGTCAAGAAGCGGCGCAAGGTTTCAGGGTCACGGAGTCCAAAGAAATCTGCCCTAGCCCATGCCTCGTCCTCCTCTGAGGAATCGGCGTAGGCGTGGGTCGACTCGGTGGTGCCGAAGTCGAGGACGAAGAGCTGGCGGCGTTCCGAGGGATCCTCGTGAGCGGCAGTGTAAGCGTGGGTGTGAGAGGCGGCGACATTTCTCAACCCAAAGGGGTATGGGGACCGTGTCGTCGCCCGACTCTGCTCCGCCGGGATCGGCTCCTCAGGGAGTGGTGGAGCAGATCTTGACGATTGGGCATCACCGCGCGCCAACGGCGATTTTCCTTTGTCCAAGCTCAGGCTAGACAGGTCCCCAGCCAGGGACCCTGTGCCAACAGCTGGTCGTAGGATATCGGCGGGAAGCGGCGTGCCACCCCTGATTCACGTAGCGTCGGGGTGGTCTTGCTCGCGTCGTGCCTGGCGAGCGCGGCGAGAGCGGCCGCCTAGGCGCCGCCTGCGCCTGGGCTGCCGGTGCGTGGCTTCATCATCGGTTGGTGGGGCTCAAGGAGTGAGGAGTACCATGTCGAACTCATGCCCTAGAGACATGAACTCTAGGCTCCCAAACCAAACCACCGTGCCGAGACACAATGGTCGTACGGGATCTGCCATCCGGAACTTGCTGGGATGACGAAACTGACACGCAGAGGCCCCTACCTGGCGCGCCAACTGTCGGTGTTTCGGACCGGGGGGTCCTCAACCAACTAGTGAATTTGAACTGCATGCTCCCGATTCCGGATAGTGATGCAAAGAGATACAAGGTTTATACTGGTTCAGGCAGTCAATGCCCTACGTCTAGTCTGAGAGATCGATCTTGTATTCCTTACACCGAAGTGCTCGTAGTAGAGGGTTACAAGCTAGGGGAGAGAGGGAGCTAGTCCCAGGTCTCGGCTGTGTGTCATATGGGCTGTCTGAGACGTTGCTCTCAGGTGGCTGTGATGTGTGCATGTGTTACAATGTGTTCCTCCCCGCCCCCCTTAAGTGGCCCAAGTCCTCTCCTTTTATAGTTGAAGGGAGGACATGGACAGTACATGTGTTAACTATGCGACGTCGTGCCAATAGGGGCGGCATGTCCGAGCCCTATGGCCTGTTCCTGTGGCGGCGTGGTTGTCGGAGTGGTCCGTCCTTGGAGCACTAGGGCGGCGTGGTAGTCCCATCCGATCCTGTGCGTCGTGGGAGCCCCGGGATTACCTCGGAGTGGGTGCGGCGAAGGACATGCAAATCACTGTGGACGAACTATGCGCGAGGCTGAGGCTTGATCGACGCCGAGGCCGTACCGCAGTGGGGGGTCTCGGCGGGCATGAACCCCAAGATAGCTGAGACCTTGGTGTATAGTGCCGAGGCCTCGAGTGGGCGACTGATCCGGTGCGTCGGCTTGGAGGCGGTGATGACCCGGGCCAAGTTGTCTGTGCGATGTTGTTTTCGAGGCGAGGATCGCGGGACACAGTGTAGTGTGGGCGCTGATTGTGGGCACAGCGTCAGAACACAGTGGCCGGTAATCCCCGTCGTGCCCTGTCCCAGCCGGTATGGCGTTGATGCGACCTCAGGTCCCATCGGCCATTCTGTGGTGTCGAGCCATCGTTCGGCTGAGATTGCGGGAGTGGTTGAAGTATTAATGAGACATGACGTGCTGTCGGGAGGGTCGGCCGAGGCTAGGCCTCGAGCGACGCGGAGAATGAGGCCTCACGCGAGACGGAGATCGAGCTCCTTGCCGAGGCCTTCCGCGAGAGGCCTCGTGCGACACGGAAAATGCACCTCCTGCCGAGGCCTTCTGTGGGGAGCCTCGCATGAGACGGAGATCGTGTCCCCTGCCGAGGCCTCCCGTGGAGAGCCTCGCACGAGGTGGAGATTGCGTCAGGACGCCAAGACCTCCTGCGCGAGGCTCGAGGCGATGAGGAGGGCTTGGTGGGCTCGGTCGCGGTGGGTGAGGGGCCCATGGCTTACCTTCTGGCTTTGTTTTTTGATGGGACTTAAGCGACCCCTTTGATATTCGCTCGGGGTACCCCGTTCTAAGGTACCCGACAGGTTTCCTCTGGCTCCTGCTCCTCGGTTTCGTCCGTACATTGTACACCGAAGTGTGCTTGGTGGAAGTCATCCATCATGTCTGGTACCCCGCCATCACTATCAAACTCCTCCAAGCGTGGCCTCAATGCCTCATCTCTAATACGATGGCCTTCACCATGGCACACCCACCGGGTATAGTCTGGCGTAAACCCAAACTTACAAAGATGTTCCTCAATGACCTTCCTGGTTTTCCTATTCCTGTTTGCACATTTGCTGCAGGGACACCACACCTCTGTCGCTGCTTGAGCACCCACACCAAATGCTTTGTCCAAGAAATCCTTAGTCTTCTGTATCCATTCACGAGTGACCTGATTCTGACTACGGCGGCCCGTGTACATCCAATCACGGTTATCCATCATCTACCATATATATAACAGAGTAATATAACCATCAATAGCATATGCACCGCTTGCCTACTATCTAATAGGTAGGGATAGATCCTAATCCCACCTACGGATGCGTAGATGAGGTTAGTTTCCATGCTCCGCTCCAATCCGAGATAGAATTTTGGCAGCACATCCCTGCTGTTCTCCCGATACATGTCCTAGAAGGGAGAGTGTGTATCTGGAGAACAACAGGGAGGTGCTGCCAAAACCCCATCTCGGACCGGACCGGACCATACAAACTAAATTATCTACGCATCCGCAGGCTGTCCAAATAACGTGGACAATCCAAAATAGATACGGTCGTAGATATGCAGAGATCCGCATACCTACGACCGTATCTCTTTCGGACGGCAGACGCCTAACTGGTTTACGCGATCTAGCTAGGGTTACGGACAAAGGGCTTATACCTTGGGTGGTGGTGGAGTGGAGAGGTGACGCAGTGCAGGCAGACCCGAAGGAAGACGCTCGGGGTACTCTGGGTCCCCTCCGTCGGTCTCTTCTCTGCAAAACAAGAAACACAATTTATAAGTTCAAAATTTCGGTAGAACCTCCCCTGTATGGGGAGGCTTCCAAAACCTGCAAGGAAAAAGACGGCACGATGGCCGACACAATGACATATGGCACGATGGCCAACACATCCACAAAAGGCATGAAGGCCCACTAATCCAGAAATGGCACGAAGGCCAGCAACAGGCGGGAGGGGGGCTTTACCTTGGGTGGCAGTGTAGTCGGGCGACGCGGAGTCGGGATCACCCTCGTCTTCGGCTAGACGCGGGGAAAACGGCGACGACCGCTCGGCGTGACGCGACGACGCGGGGGCGTGATGGTCGTCGGCCTCTCCTTCTCCCCTCCTTCTCCCCTCCTCTCTTCTCCCTTCCTCTTCTCTCTTCCTCCTCCAAATGCTCTCTGCACGGCCGGCAGGGGCGCACGGGGCCAGCCGGGGGCGCGCGGGGCCGGCCGGGGACGCGCTGGCCGCGGGCGTGGTCGGGGGCGCGCGGGGCCGGCCGGGGATGCGCTGGCCGCGGGGGTGGGCCACCGGTAGGCGTGGCCGGGGGCGCGCGGGGCCGGCCGGGGACGCGCTGGCCGTGGGGTGGGCCACTGGCGGGCGTGGCCAGGTGGCGGTGGCGGGCCCGACCACCGGGCGAGGTGGGGGACGACGGCGCTCGGCGGGCCGGGCTGCTGCTTTGGCGGCGCGGGGATGGGGTAGGGGCGGGCTATGGCGGCGCGGTGATGGGGCGGGGGCGGGGGCGGGGGCGGGGGAGAGGCTGCAGCGGCGTGGGGGACCGGCGGCGGCGAGAGGAAGGGGATGCGGGGCGCGCGCGGGCGAGAGGAAAGGCTGACTGGGCCGTGAGGGGCTTATGTGGACTGGGCCTTTGCCGAGGGCCCAGATCCGGGCTCTCGGCAAAGTTGTTTTTTATTTTTTTTAAAACTCTTTGCCGAGAGCCCTTTGAGGCTCTCGGCAAATACAAAAAAAAATTTGGTTTTTTTCCCAATTTTTTTCTGGTGGCTAACAATAATATTTAAAAGACATATTTAAAATTTGGAGCTTTTTTGATTTTATTAGCTATATTTAATAAGTTTATTTCATTTACTTGAATTCTTCACGGTAATTCAAATTTGAACTGCAGGTGCATCGAATATTGGAATTGAGTGATTCAAAAAATCATATTCATGGTATTGCATGTGGTGTGAGACCGTATCCAGTGACAGATGCCAAATTTGGCGCATCGTTTTCACAGAACACGGCGAGGAACTTGCGTGTAAAGTATTTTTAAATTATATAAAATGGAAACGAAGATCACATGCGGAGATGTCTGGGTTTTAGGCATCGAACGTCGCAACTTGCTCGAAACCCACTCAATTTTTTATCACAGCCTATACATGCGATGAAATGACACCTCGACAAGTTTCGTGAATTTCGGACTTCGTTTTCCATTTTATATAATTTAAAAATACTTTACATGCAAGTTCCTCGCCGTGTTCCGCGAAAACGATGCGCCAAATTTGGCATCTGTCACTGGATACGATCTCACACCACATGCAATACCATGAATATGATTTTTTGAATCACTCAATTCCAATATTCGATGCACCTGCAGTTCAAATTTGAATTACCGGGAAGAATTCAAGTAAATGAAATAAACTTATTAAATATAGCTAATAAAATAAAAAAAACTCCAAATTTTAATATGTACTTTAAGGTACAACAGTAAACCCAGGGAAAACATTTGGAAGCAAAAAAAGCAAAAAAAAATATTTTGCCGAGGGCACAGAAACGACACTCGGCAAAGTAATTCTTTGCCGAGGGCCAAATTCTGACCCTCGGCAAAACAGACGGCAGGTGAAGGCCGTTTGCCTGCCGTCACAGGTTGCCGACGGCCGGACCCTCGGCAAAGGGCCCGGTTGCCGAGAGTAATTATTTGCCGACGGCCTACCATTGCCGAGGGCCGACTCTCGGCAAACCTTTCTTTGCCGAGAGCCCGACATTTGGCTCTCGGCAAAGACGCTGGCTCTTGGCAACGGGCCTGTTTCCGGTAGTGGCTACTGATGCTGTATGAGCCCAACCGCGTAATGTGATTCGAGAAAGAATTAGTTAATTAACTTAAGATGCTGGGTTGGTTTGGTGACATATAACATAAAATGCTGCATGTGCCCTTGTTAATTGCAAAGCAACTGCATGATAATGTGATTCGAAAAAAGAAGCCCAGCTGCGTAATGGCCTAATGGGTAGGTGACCATTATAATGTATGCTTGCGCGGGAGCTTTAATTTCCGTGGTCGAATCAATGCCTTGTGCACATACAACAACTAATCAACGTCGTCCTCGTTAATGGCCGACAGCACGCACAGCATGACCTTTTCTCATTGACCAGGGCGTGGGCGGGAGCAGAAAAAGATAAGGCTAGCCTCCCCGCGTTATATTTGGACACGCGCGAACAAATTAAGCACCCAGTGCAATAGATGGAGTCTCCAATGGAGAATGCAGTTGTTAGAAATGTTGTAGCGTCGCTAGCTGCAGTAGTTGCGACGCTACTGATGATGATGCTCCCGTCACTCGGTGGCGCGGCGGCACCAGCTGCGGCAGCCACCGGCACCGGCGAAGGGGCGCCAGGGAGGAGCAACGACGACTGCACCAGGAGCTGCGGCAACATCAGCATCCCATACCCGTTCGGCATCGAGCCCGGCTGCTACCACGCCTCCTGGTTCAACCTCACCTGCAACCACTCCGACCAGCCGGCGAAGCTGTTCCTCGGCGACGGCACCGTGCAGGTGATGGAGATCTCCGTCCCCAACGGCACGGTACGCATCAACAGCACCCGCTTGCTGTACACGGTCGACGTGGGGGTGAGCACCGCGAGCGGGACGTGGGGCAAAGGCCTCCCACGCGGCGGGCCGTTCTTCCTGTCGGAGTCGAGGAGTAGCGTGGCGTTGGTCGGCTGCGGCGCGCAGGTGGAGGTCCGAGGGGGAGACCACAACAGCCTGGTCGCGTCTTGCGCCGCTGTCTGCCCGCTCGACGGCGGCGGGAGGATAGTGGTCGACACCAGCAGTGCCTGCACAGGCGTCGGCTGCTGCCAGGCCAACATCGTCCTGGGCTACGATTTCTACAGCATCCAGATCCACAAGCTCAACGGGTCGGTCTATGCTCTTCCAGCCTCTGTGTACTTCGTTGACCAGGGTTTCAGACATACCGAGGACATGAGTGCAGTTTACGGCCACTTCCCTGAGTCGCTCCCGGCCACGCTAGGGTGGGTGACCAGTAACTACACGTGCGCCTCTCCGTATAGAAACCTTAACCCTTACGACAGCCCCAGCTCTAGCGAATGCTTCGTCGGCAACCACAGTGTTTGCGTAGAAGGACCTTACAATGTTGCTGATCGTGGGAGTCGGTGCGGCTGCGAGGTTGGTTATCAAGGCAACCCTTACTTCCCAGATGGATGCCAAGGTATATCATCTACTCTACTCTACTCTCTCTCTCTCTCTCTCCAGTTGTAAGCCGTTCTAATTTTTTTAGCTATATTATTTTTTATACACTTATATATAGATTATGTCTAAATACATAATGAAAACTATATATCTAGAAAAAACATTATTTAAAATGGAGGGACTACTTTACTATCTATTTATTCATTATTCATGCGTCTGCACAGGCTGTTCGATCTGTACTTAATCAGTGACTTTAATTTTGTTCTATCTTAGATATCGACGAAGGTACTTCTCCGGACATCTACCCATGTTATGGCGACTGAAAGAATATCCCAGGGGATTTTATTTGCCTCTGCCCTCATGGCTATTATGGAAATGCTTCTTTCCAAA